>NC_086317.1:453204183-453507308 GCF_036172605.1 Pelobates fuscus
GCCAAGAAAAATATATTTTCCTATTTAAGCAAAACTGTAAATCATTTCAATGTCAATGTTTTGTTCTGTTGGGGCAGCAGCAATACAGATGAATAAAAACATGAACCAGACTTAAAGTTTTTTTTTAAACAAAATTATTTTATCACTGTGTCTGTTTCATTTATTTTTTTGAAAATAAAAAGAGAATATAAACATGTGATCCATTTGGTGTTCATAGCAGCTGTAAAATCTTGTAATGTATATATATATATATATATATATATATATATATATATATATATATATATATGGGCCAATCATGTGATTGTTTGAATTCCCAAACTCTGAGCCAAAATCTAGCCGAAGCATGAACTGAAAGAACTGCACAGTGGCCAAGCACGTACATTTTTATTTATTATACTGAATTCCGCCCACAGCACAAAAAAAATTAAAAAAATTTGATGGGTAAAATATGATTGATAGCTAGGGGACAGTTAATGAATGTTGATTTTGTTTATAGATCAACCAAAAGCACAAAAATAGACCAATCAGTGTAAAATATATACTGCAAAATATGTACAAAAACAGAGAATATGAAAACTCTGAAAAAGGACAAAAGCCTAGAGAAACTCAATAGCGTGCCCTTCTTTAAATCCCTGCTCAGGTCTCAAAATAGTTTTTGCTTAATTGTGCCATTACAGAGAGAACCTATTCCAAGGCATATCAGACTGATCCCACCCATAAGATCAGTCCAGAACCAAGATGCCTGAAAGCTAACATTAAAGGGACACTATTGGCACCCAGACCTCTTCAGCTCATTGAGGTCCCAGGTCCCTTTACTCTGTACCCTTTTTAATAAACAGCAATAATTACCTGATAGGTTTAACTCCACTTCTAGTGGAGACAAGACAGCCACTAGAGGGACTTCCTGGTTGTTAGATGATTTTTGGGCGCCTGGCGCTGGATGTCTTCATGCTATGCATCACCCGAACGTCTGTAGGAAAGCATTATACAATGTTTTCCTATAGGGAAGTACTAATGCGAATGAGGCAATTGTCGTGCACGCGCATAAGGTCCACCGCTGGGGTTTTTAACCTCTTCTGCATCACTGGGGGAAGTACACGAGAGAGGCGGGCACTGTAGGGAGCTATAGGGAGCTATAGTGCCAGAAAAACAGCTTTGTTTTCCTGGCACTATAGTTTCCCTTTAAGTAAGAACATTAAGTAAGAAAACGACAGAGGGACTAAAGAAGGAGCAATAAAAAAAAAAAAAAATATACATTAATTAAATACATACATAATAGTTTGAAATTTTTGCACCTTTTGGTTTGTCTAATTGTTTTTTTTTTCTTTATTAATTAATTTCAACCAAGCTAAACCACCATATGGACGATTTTTAATTTTTTTATTTTCTCAATAGTGATTTGTCTGAAACAATTTTTTCTACCATGCACACGTCTAATATATATAACCCAGTGATGCTAATATGATAAATTACAACTTAAGGTTTAGCTCAGCACTAGCTAAAAAAAAAAATCGGATTTTTGCTTTGTGAAAATCATTTGCTTTGTCAGATTAACTCTAATACAAGCCTTGCTATCCTGCCAAGCAAAAAAAAGCTGTAATTAAAAAAAAAAATGTATTTATAGTATGCTGAGTTTTAAACTTTACCGATAAGTTATAGGATGTGTTAAATAAATAGAAATATATATGAAGAGAAATATACGATATAGAATATATAAGATTTATAGATGTAGTTACTTAAATGTGGCACAGTTGCCGTCTATTCAATATGTGTCACACATATTTTTTGCCTTATCCTTGGACCTCTCCCTTCTGGCCACAAATTGTGGAATTTGCTACCACAGTGCTACCACTCTCCCCAACCTCACAGCCAAACTAACCATCTCTGAAAAGAAGCACTACATAACACCAATAAACTACATTTTATATCATTTTATAAAGTGAATGTCCTCTTGCTATATTGGCATACTTCAAGTCACACTTAGCTACCCCTAGTGTAATGTAACCTATAGAGTGATTAGTATTTTTGAAAATTGTAGTGC
This sequence comes from Pelobates fuscus, assembly GCF_036172605.1. Lineage (NCBI taxonomy): Eukaryota > Metazoa > Chordata > Amphibia > Anura > Pelobatidae > Pelobates > Pelobates fuscus. The sequence goes on from NC_086317.1 coordinate 453,206,228, forward strand.
AAAGTGCTAAGAGCATCTGTTAATAGTGCATAACTTAAATATACATATACACTAGAACAGTAAACAAAGACACAGTATAGCAATCCGTGAATATAAAATCACAAGCCATAAGGGAACACAATGTGTTGGTTGTAATAGGTATGTTATAGAAGCTGTATGTTCTATATTATAAATAACAAAAAATGCTATCAATATATTTTTTTACGACTAACCAACATTTAGCAGAAACATGCTTCATTCCTGTGGCCCATGCTGTATCCCTGTAAATAGGTGATAAATTACTGACACCAAGCTTCTTAATTGATACTAAGTACTATATAATTAGTTCTAGCTGTGTATATTTCTAAACTACTCTTACCAAGAAATCACACTCGCTATAGAATTCTAAAGGATTCCACGTACAATTACTAACTAAAATGATCAGGAATTGGACAAATATCACAAAACTGCAATTAAACCAACGGGAAAAGTCATCCAATTATATATTTGTACAAAGAGTTTTGTGTTTTATAGCAATAAATAATATTATTATTAATAATAATAATAATAATAATAATAATAATAATAACTTAAATGCGTCATTGTAATAATTCTTAAATCTAAAATTACATTAACTATTTGTCTTTTTTTCATTTCTAAAGCAGAATCATCACTTTGAAATTGACCTAACTCTTTTATTTATTTTTTGTCCATGTCGAGATGCAATTATCCTGCCATCATGTACAAGGAGACTAAACAACCCAGGATTAAACATCAAACGCATAATACATGCAAAGTGGAATCAATATATCTATTCAAATCAGTAGATGTGCTTGAATGAGTGCAGTGACATGACAATGCCCTTAATTGTTCGACATTGTTATCATATCTGCTGAAGAGACAAAGCCATGAGCGCGGTCTTTTGTTACTGCTTTGAATCCATCAACTAGTTTACACATTTCATTAATTGTTTATGCAGAAAACAAGTCACTATAATGCACGTCAAGGATTTTATCTCTAATATTCGATTACGACCTCCACAGAGAGGTCTAGGACACAAACTAGGGCGAAAAGTGGAGTTTACCTACTGTAACAAGGTACTTCGACAACAGATTGAAACATGTTAATAAAAGTATCATTTTCCCATGGGGTGATAATGCAAAGTATCTATTAATTCAAAACAGTAAGATAAATATATGGATGATAAACAGTGGTTCCTGATATTGGATTCCTGTAGGTAGACTGGCATGCATTTGCCATTACTTGTTTTGCCATTTCTTAATTATCAAAATAAATAACGGTTCAGGCACTCACGGATAACAAAAATAGCAGCTTTATTGGGGCTAATGTAGCAATATTTCAACCCTACTGGATTGTTGAGTTGGTTGAGTTGGTGCCTGGAGTGTCTCTTTAACTTGTCCTTTTATTTTATCCTTTACGTTTGCCACTAGATTATCATCATAAGGAGAATACCAGATGTGGCATAATTACTACCTGAATTGTGAAACTTTTCACCAAGAATAATTACATAAGACAACTCTCATTGCTGGAATTATTTCAATCAGTTACATATATATGCAATAATACACATGTGAAACTATCAGAATTTGAGTACGAATGTATTATCTGGTTGCTTTAGAAACACAAAATTCCTGAAATAAGTCATTTTTAATGTGTTAAGAGGCGTTCAAAACATTTGCATAAATTATGAGAAAGGAACTGGTCCATCTGTGGTAATAACAACAACATGGAAATTGCGAAAGAGAGGTCACCACATCTCCCTGAGAATACAGAATATGAATTCAGAATACAGAATAAGATTTATAATGCTGGCTGCAATATTACATTCAATACATGGCAAATATAATGTTGCGGTGCTCATAATGAGCTTTATGTTTGTAGTTAAGTAAAGCAAAGGCCAATGCTGTGTTCAAATAGGATCGATGTTTACTAAAATGTGTTAAAATATTAGGAGTAATACTTGAACTGTACTGCCTGTAGTAAATTAAAGTATTTATCAGAAAATTTTTTGCAGAGTTTTAGTTCGAAAACAGAGAATATGAGAACTCTAACGGTCAAAAGCTTAGATAATCTATGTAGCTTATTCTTCAGTAAATGCTCACTTATGCTATTACAGAAAGAACATATTCCAAGGCATATCAGACTGATCCCTACCATAGGGGCAGTCCAGAACCGAAATGCCAGCAAATTCTCTCTGCATGAGAGATATTGCAACCCCCGGGCAATCGTTTCGACCTTCTTTAGGCCTCGTCAGGAAAAGTGTAGTTTATATACCTTTAGGCAAAGTGAGCATGGGGTCCACACCTGGATTACCCTTTTAACTTGGGGAGAACTGAGCAGGGATATACTGAAGGGCAAGTTATTGAGTTTCTCTAAGCTTTTGTCTGTTATTAGAGTTTTTATATTCCCTGTTTTTGTTGCGATGTATTTATGTGGCTCTCCCTCAGTAAAAGGTGTCAGCCACTTCACTTCAAATGGAGGGTGACCACTTGCATAATTTCCTTAAATTTGGTCATAAATGTGATGTGGGGATAAATGAGTAATCCCATTGCTTAATAGGCTGTAGTTATTTAATTATGCTATGGGCACGTAGAAAAAATCCCATTAAACAGAGACTGAACTACTCTTACAATAAACTTTTTTTTTTTGTAATTTACATTTACCTAATGTACATTTTTGTGCACTGAAAAAAAAATATTGAGAACAGGCAGAATTTGAAGTTTAAAGGGACACTATAGTCACCAGAACAACTACAGCATATTCTATTTGTTCTGGTGAGTATAATCAGTCCCTTCAGGCTTTTTGCTGTAAACACTTTCTTTTCAGAGACAATGCAGTGTTTATATTACAGCCTAGGGATACCTCCAGATTGCTACTAGAGGTGCCTCCTGGGGCAGTGCAGCACAGTGTGACATTGAACTTTCCTCAAAGCAGTGGGGAAACTACCACGGCAATGGATGGAAATGGATTTCCTGGGACCCGGCCTGCGCTGCAGCACTTTAAGAGTGTGACTGGGTCCCAGTGATGACATCAGAGTGCTGGGAGGAAGTGTTTGGGGGAAGGGGAGGTGTGGGGGTTGATTAGACAGTGTTTATAACACTAAAGGGTCAGGAATTCATGTTTGTGTGCCTGACCATTTAGTATTCCTTTAATTTACTTAAAACTCAATGACAAGGTAACATGCCCAAACTCCATCCTAAAATAAGATGCCAAAATGCTTTAGCCTATTTTGACAACTTAACTGGATCTCGCCAGACACTCACTCTGCATATACTTTTCTCCAGGAGAAGAGCAAGGCACAGCTGATATGCACTCAATGGCTAAGATAGCTCATCTGAAACACTCAGCCAGTGCGCAAGGTCCTGCTTTGTTCTGCAAAAAAGCAATTCGGCTTCTTTTGCTGTAGAAGGCAAATGCAGAAGATGTGACATAGTTTTGAAACTATGCTAAAACAGTGCCAAGGCACTTAAGGTATCATAGTCACTATAGTGGGGCTCAGTGGATTTGGTATGTTTAAAGGTCAGACCTGACTGTCATGGTCTATTGTATAGATGTACAAAGTTTTTCCTTGAAGTACTCCTGGTATTAGATAAATTTTTTCATGATCATCAAATTCTCAAAGGAACCACTGTCATTTATCAATTGATTTTCTGTTTGGCAAACATTAATAACACTTAATGTCGGGCAGCACTTTGAAGTCCTGCCTAAGAGTACGCAGAATTGCATTTCCACAAATAATATCTGGATGACATAACCCTATTGTGAAGTAAAATGTTCCCTGTCCATGGTAGACTAGATCGACCATATAATGTGACCATTGTCTGTCTACAATGTAGAGATGGATATAAACTTTTTTCCCAAAATGTGAATCAGACAATTGCCATCAATAAGACACCTATTTTCCCATTTATTTTAAATGATGCAAAAAAACAAACCAAAATCAGAAGCTCTTGTTGCTTTCACATATTTAGGATATAAATTAATAGTCTAATCGTCTAAACATCTGACGGAATTAGCTCACTTTGTAATTTTCTTCTCTCCATATTGATAGTGTTCAACAAAAATCATACACCCTAAAAAATCAAAATTTTTCCAACTTTGTCTCCAACATTAATAAATAAATTAATTTGTGCATCCAAAATTACAATCTCATTTCTCTGTTGACGGGCAGTCAATAAATTAAAGGGACCCTATAGTCACCTGAACAACTTCAGCTTAATGAGGTTGTTCAGGTGAGAACTATAGCTCCCTGCAGCCTTTCTCATGTAAACTCTGTATTTTCTGAGAAAATACAGTGTTTACATTGAAAGCTAGGAACACCTCCGGTTGCAGTCACTCAGAATGCCACCAGAGGGACTTCCGAGTTGATGGAGCCATAATATGCCTCCATCCACTCAGATCTGCTGTGCATGACCATCCTGTGATTCATATCTCCTCCCACTGCATGCAGACGCTGAACTTTCCTCATAGAGATTAATTGATTCAATTCATCTCTATGAGGAGATGCTGATTGGCCAGAGCTGTGTTTGAATCATGCTGGCTCTGCCCCTTATCTGCCTCCTTGTCAGTGTCAGCCAATCCTATGGGGAAGCACTGTGATTGGATCAGGCTATCACATGTCAGCAGACTGCTTGTTTTTCCTGAGTCTCAGCATGCAGATTTACAGCTTCTGGCTTGAATACAGTAAGATTTTTACTATATTTATGGAGGCATGAGGGGCCCAGGGGGGCTAGATGGTCGTATTAACACTATAGGGTTAGGAATACATGTAGTTGCACTGGTGACTATAGTGTCCCTTTAATAATAACAATATGTGATTGAGAACCCATTGCATGCTTACGATAAATCTATAAAATTTTACAGCATTGCCTTTCCCTAATTTTCTTATCTTTAGTATTCTAACTTTGAACAAACCTTGCCACTGCTGTAGGTGAAATCTCCATTGCTCTAATTTAAATAATTAGAATGGATGTGCAAATGTCCTTTATGTAGACATAGTTAAACGTAAAATCAAACTCAATGAAGCAATGAAATATCCAGGATATATGCAGAGTGATAAATTCATAAACCAATTATTTATGGTATATTTTAAAACAAGCATTTAAAAAATCTAAGAAATCATTATGTCAGATCCAGCAGTGCTAACTACAACCCCACCTATACTAATGATACATCCAACTGTGCTAAGGACAGTCACTTCTCCTCTAATCACAAATCCACTGGTGCTTATGATTACTGCTGATATCCTGCTTGGTTGGGAATATGCTTGGAAAAGACATGGGAATTTCTAGTTTACCATATTTAGTATATGTATGTCGTGCAACCCTGCAACTGGGATCTTGTTTTTGACTGCATTTTCTCTATAGAAACATTAAGTGAATTTGGTTTCCATGTAGCTTAAGTTATTCATAACCACTACAACAAAATTACTTTTCCTTAACCCCTTAAATAACTTAGGATCCCTGTGAAACTTGGATAACAAGAGGCAGGATATAGCATTACATATCAGGTTTCTAAGGCGATGGCTTCTAATTTACTATAGGGTTGCAATTCCACCATATTTTTGCAGGACATATATGAATATGCAATGATGTGGGGTTCTGCATTATTGCAATAGTTACAGTAATTACTTATTGGTTATTTTCTCTGGGGTCTTTACCATAAATAACTGTTTTCATCACTGCAAGATTTGATTGCTACAAACAGGACCACTTTTGCACTGCCTCACAAGATGAAGTGCCTTTTATACATAGTTAATTGGTTAATTGCCCAGAATTCCAGGTCCTGTGGAAAACTTTGTTTCGAATACTGGAGAAGGAAGTAATGCGGGTAGGAATAAAGCATCATCAATGAGAGAAATGCTACATACTTTTCATGGACCTGTAAATCCCATCAATTAAGACACTACTGACAGGGAATTGTACAATCCACCAACTAAGGAAGTCAACTCCTGGCAAAATGCATTTTGGACATTGAATTACATAACCAGAGTGTAATTATAGCTCATCGTAATTATTATTTTTATTTTTTTTATTTTTTATTCTAATGTATAATAGTTTTGATATTCTGCTTAATACATTTGGAACACCCAAGCATCCTGTAGACTCCTACCACTCTTTGGTGCCATATACTAGTGCTAAGTGCATTTTTGACTCTTTTTTTTTGTGAGTGTATACTATCCACTTAGATAAATCTTGTTGTATTTTTAAAAACTAAAAAAACTAAGAATATGAGAACACTAAGAATGGACAAAAGCTAAGAGATATTCAGTAGCTTTCCCTTCGGCATATACCCTCGCAAGTCACAAAATAGTTTTTGCTCACTTGTGCCATTGCAGAGAGAACATCTCTGAAGCATATCAGACTGGTCCCACCCATACGGGCAGACCAGATCCGAAATACCAGCAAGTTCTCTCTGCACAAGAGATACAGCAACCCCAGATGATCGTTTCGGCCTTCTTTTGGGCCTTGTTGCTGAGGTGTAGCTGATACTCCTCTAGGCACAGTGAGCACAGGATCCACGTCTGAATTACCCTTTTAACTTGGGGTGAGCCAAGTTAATGCATTGAAGCAAAAAACGAAGAATATGAGAACTCTGAGAATGGACAAAAGCTTAGAGATACTCAGCAGCTTGCCCTTCGGTATATGCCCAGTGTATATCTGCACTTAAGGGACGTATACATAAGCTCTAACCACTGTGTGTTCTTTGTGTGATATTTATTACAGTGTGGTTAAGGGGATCCCTCACAGAAGTGTTGCGCTAACTAACTATACCAAAATGTGTTGTACATTTGACTTTGTTACAGCCAAGCACCTGATGAAAATTTCAAATGTTCCATAAAGCCCATAGAGTGGCTCATAAACAAGTGGGTGCACCAGAAAAAACGTGGGATGACGATGCCATGAGAAACCTCACAGGGATCATCTTTGGAAAATCACAAAGTCAATCACCTTCATGTGCCCTGATGTTAGTGAGCTTTATATGTTCCTTAACTTCTCACCAAACGCCTAAAAAACATCTATAGCAGTGATTGGGGTAGGGGAAAAGGAAATCACAAACAGAAAAGTAACACAACCTCATTAAGTTCTTTTGCATTTTAAAATCATACCGTATGAAGTTTTATTTTAGGTATCTCCATGTGCATTTGCTAAAGTTGTGCTTTGCAAGCCTAAATTACACATTATCATAAAATGATAGAATACTTTAATGAGGAATATATGGAGATTTACATAATAAATACGATCCGGGCAGGAAAACACACGAAATACATCCACATGGGTGAAACATGCCTGGCATAATCAAAGCTTATTCAAATGCAAATATGAAATGTTCATATGACAAAAATGGATAATAATTACAGGTTAGGACATTTTTCAACAAAGATTGTTCACTGTAGAAAACATACAGCACAACATTTTATTCTGATTATAGATAAAGGAATACTGTGAGCATCACATTCTTTATCTTTAATGCATAGAACCTGACCCTCTTTTGGACAATGTAAAACATTTCCATTTTACCGAAATGGTATTGTTTGCATTTGTGATGCTGACAATCACAAGAGGCTTTTCCTTATGAAGAATATAAAAAAATATAAAAGATCTACATGCTCAGTGTCATCACGTCCAGCATTATGATTCCAAATACTCTTGCATTCCATAGTTCTCTATGAGAAGCATTTGATTGGTGGATTAATGCAATTTTTTTGTATTCTACTGTATGAGATCATTGGTCTGGACAAAAGTCATCATTACTAATGACATCATAGGAGGTAAAGCAGTTGCTTTAAGTGAACACTACAGCCTTAGGAATAAAACATGTCATTTTTACTTACATTTACTATTCGTTCTGGTTGTGCTGCAGTCAGTTTTACTGGCTGAGATCGTCAAGACTGATGATGTCAGCCAATCTAGTGCTTCTAGTAACTCCTTTGTCCTACCATGAGTTGATTACTCTAAGTCAATCCCAACACCATTGGGCTAGCTCAGCAGTGAGTTTCTTTCTCTCCTTTAGGAGTTAACTGGAGCTTGGTGGCAGGGCACTGTAGTGGTTATGGTGTTTGGAGTGTACCTTTGTAGTTAAATTGAAACATGTAAATATACCTTTTAAAGCCACACATCACATTATGATTGTGCCAATTAAAATTCTTTCTGCATATTGCCAAGTAGTATATATATATATGGAAGGCAATATGCCTGAAGTTGTGGGAGGGGTTAATTTTTCCCTATTTAAACCCGAGTAAATCCCAGCTTACCTATCGTCGCCGTTTCGAAGTTCTGGCTTGCTCGTCTCCCTCTCGCCAGCACAGCTTCCGGGTCCTCGGCAACGCGCTTCCGGTTCCGTCGTTCCTTGCGGCTTCCCGCCAACCTCTGTTCACACAGACGCTCCCAAACTCAGAGACTAACGTACACCAGGTAACCGGCGAGAATGGCCACGTTCGGGCTATTCTCGCCGTTCAACTTTTTCTTTTAAACTACATACAACAGTTCTCTGTCGCCCGTTCACTTTCCTCCCAATTCTTCACGCAAATTACTCTGTGTTTGCTCTCCGTACCCAGTTGTTATTAGGTCATTACTTTAATGAGCAAATGTTGCGAAGAGCATTCCATGTAAACGATCTTTATAACAGATGTGCAACTTCCACATTATTCTTGACAGGTAATCGGTCATCTTTCTAGTGTGTTTATGGGGATTCATTTAGGCTTCGAGCCACCCTATATAGGTCTGGTAACACAAGTTAATGTAAAGTAATTTGGGCGTATTCAGTCTTGTTCATCTCATTAACGTTATGACACAGAGTTTCTTAAAGGTTCACTAGGCGAAACAATCAGTTTCTCTGCGCGAGCTTGTGCTTTGTTTATGACAATTTTAAGTGTTATCTAGTGATTGAAGATTTGCTTCTGAGTAATAACATGCATTCACTTCAATACGGTAAATAAATATTCTCCCGTTTACCGCAAGTCGGTGCAATGCCAACAACAACTTGAAGGTACGGTTGATCTCCTAGTATATATTTTGTATTAAAGCTTTGAAAAATTGTAACTCATTTCGGCTATACAAAGCAATGTTCAGCTTACATGTTAATTCGTAAAAATCTCCTTCTCTGCGTTTAGTCATCCGGCTACCTAGAGTTTTACATTCATACAAAACGGCATTTTTCTCAAATCGCGTTCACAACATTGTTACAAGTATTAGTTGGTTGAAATTCTGCTGTCAGATGGGGGTATAATTTATGTAAACTGTTTTAATTAGATAACTAATGCGTATGACAGGTCGGTTCGTATGACTTACATTAACAGGTGATTATGTTCTTGTGCTCTTTTAGGCTATTTAGTTCTTATTAATTATAAGTTGTGATATTCATGGCTTACTTTCGAGATGCTTTTACAAAATGTTTTATTTGTGTTTGTTTTGGCATTTGTTTTATATGAGTGTGTATGTATGTATATATATATATATATGTATATATGTGTATATGGGTGTATATGTATATGTGTATGTATATTTGTATATATGTTAAATAGGGAATAAAGTCACCATGCTCTCAAGGTAAAATAATAAGTACTTTCTTGAGTCAATATATACGCTGTTACGGTTGTTTAATTCTGCTTACTTAGTTGCCTGACTGCTGTACTATTTATTACTATGCCTTAACTTTGACGCATATACTTTCTGTTTCATATGCGTACACATTACACTACCAAGCGTATTTACCATCGAGCACCCCTGCACAGGCAACCATACGCGATTTGACTAGAATGAGAATGGGGGATCAGTCAGTGGGAGGTGCTCTGACTGTTATGCACACTTTACATTCATCAGCACACGCTTTGAATAAACACAGCTTGCATACGTGACAATTACGCCGCGCATTACATTACTAAACCTATTTAAAGATTCTGACATATTTAGCATTGCACTTAAGACCTATGATTGCCTGGTTACCTTGACTTGTACACCTCTGTGCAGACAAGCACATATGTTTATAGACATGTGCATTTAAGTTCACACTACAGTTCCGAGGAACAAGCCTCGGCAAAAGCGAGTACGCATTTTTTAACAGTTCTATGAACAAGATCTGCATAAAAAAAAAAAAAAGGCCTCGTTTATGGCACCTCGAACACCACATACATGCATTCTAGTTTATACGTACCGACCATCTAGTTCCCGACGTGCTCACAGGTCACTCCAGTTTCGGTCAGCAGCACGATCCTAACTCATTACCACCCACGTTTCGTTTCGTGGTATGTCCTTTCTCACTAACTAACCTTCCCTCTTAGCTAGCAGTGGCTGGCTGTCAGGTTTCCTAGGCGTCCACTAGTTGTTATTTCCCCCTGGCTTCTTCGCCTTAGGTTAGCGGTCCCGCGAGGCCAACACCCATCCTCATACTCGGAGGTACTACGCCCCTCGGGCCAAATCATAGTTAGTCGCCTCGCATTGTGGCATAGAGAGGGCCTCATCTGTCACTCCCATGCTATCTTATGTTTAACTTTCACCGAGAGGCCGACACCCCGCCACAACGTTCAGTGGCCACGTTATCCCCTCGCGCCAACGCATAGATAGAGCCTCTCAAGCCGCTTGGCAAATAGCAGGGCCTCACCTGTCACCAATCTAGAGTAATCGTTTCGCCGCATTGCGGCACTAGCTAGTCAGCCAGCACTCATGCACTCATACTCTCACACACATACACACACACACACCTCGTAAGTTGGGGGGCGGCATCCTACAGACTCATCACGCATAACCACTATGTTCAGGTATCCTAGCGGGTTATTTTCTGCCCCGTCATAGCGTTAGTTTCAATTATGAGTTACATACCCTTACAGTAATACAAACAGTATGTCAAAACTATCGTACAGGGCTAATCTATGCTTTCAATACGTAAATCACTGACGGGCTAAGGGTCTACTAGAGAACTAGTTATAGCAGTACAAACATATATATTTTCCCAACTTGTCACTGACTTGTGATCCAATTATACCACATTCACTAAGTACCATATCAATCTAGTAGAAACCAAGATCGTCGGTTTCCTCCAACAATTCGTTTCAGGCATTTTTTCTTACATATAATTTCAGTTGAATATGTATATTGGGGGCACACGCTGCCTTTACGTTACACGTTGTACAGGTTAGGCTTCGTATTGGACCGTCATCAGGTCCTCTAGACACTTATTTACATGTAGTGACTGCTTACAAGTTTATTTTGTATTTGTTACTTTGCAACCCATTAGGGGTCTTTCAGTACGTTGAGTTCTAAATTACATACGTTGACTCGTACCATCGCTTAATTCTCACGTCTACATCACTTATACAATCTACACAGGTTAGAGCATTAGCAATCTAATGAAAACAGGGTACACAGATTTCCCTCTCGCTTCATATCAATATCGAGACATCACTCGGCCGTCATCACGAACAAACAATACCATTCAAATCCTTAACAACTAATAGTCTTCTCTCTGCACGCTTGACCCTCGCAGGGTTCTCCAGGCGCAATTCAATTAATTCATCATGTTATTTAGTACTGCATACATTTCACTATGTTATTTGAAGTTAATCCTGAAGGACCTCTTGAACTTAGTCATGCTATCTGTTTCTGTTTAAGAAGTAACACCATAGGCATCATATAATACACACATTTACGGTCCAAGCCTATCAAGTAAACGATTAAGGAGTATTTGTTTTACAAACTCGTTTAAGCTTAAACCACAATCAAAGCTCTTTTCAGGTTCCTATCTTAAGCGCACACCTTTTTCCTACTATGAATTACTGCATTTTATTCTATTCGGTTCGCATCAATACAGATAGTTCGTCAGGTGCCTTTACAGTCCTTTTCGCTGTGGTTATCCAGTTAACCTAACCTACCATTTGTGAGTAACGCTCATCCACGAGTAACAAGCCTGCCAAGGATTAGAAGTTCTGAAGTTAGTCAAATTCGCATGAGGCCACCTACTCATCTCAACACGGAGGTTCCACCCGACGGTCCAACTCGGAGTTAGTATCTCGCAAAGTCATGGTCACGGCCACAAGTATAGTCTCTTTTACCAACAGTTAACAACCCGCTGCACGTAGTAGATACAAGACCACATGGGCCAAATCAGAGGTAGGGCCCCTCTCAGTCACGGGGCAAATGATAAGGGCCTTACCTCCAACATGATAGTCCTATAGTCCTGAAATCAGACCTTGCTTAAAGTAGAGGTTGAGCTTAAAGAACATACGGCCCAGAGATCCTCTGCAGGTCAGAAGGTCTAATCATGCCTTAGTTCAGAGTTTTACGCAGGTAAGATTTGTCTACATACTCTACAGCTTACGGTATGGGTAGGTGTGGTATGGTTCAAGATAATAATGCGTTAGTTATAATTGGTTGCTTGCACAATTTTTGCCACATCTATTTGAACCAGCCTACAATACTATTGAAACTATACCTACAGGAATTTAACATTACAGGTAGACAACATACCCAACAGCTCCCATTTTCTGTCTTATTCAGTAATAGCGCTGACAGGTTTCAGAGATCAATCACAAATCGTCCAATCCATTTCCTATCTACAGTACAGTCTGTGGGGGAGTTTTCAAAATAACCATTAAGCCTCCCCTTTATAACCTACTAACATAGTAATTTAAGTAAGCAATTTCCTTGGCTTTCTACGTTTTCTTGAGTCCAAAAGAATATGACCATCGGGAACTTTGGACCTTCGCCCATGCATCAACGGTCTTTTCCATAATGTGACTAAATGTTTACTAATTGTGAAATTAATCTTGTCTTTTATTTTTGCCCTCTTTTGCAGGCCTGACCTCTCGTCGGTTTCGGCACACCTCAACCGACTTTGGTCCTTATCAGACTACATACCTTTAATCATACGTCCTCGAATTACCCCGTACACAAATATATATATATATATATATATATATATATATAAATATATGCAATACAAATGGCCATGAATTCTTTTTTTATATAGGAGTGTCATAGTCAATTTCAACTCTAAAGAAACAGTGAAATACAATTATTAAAAAAAAAATGCAACCTTGATTTCTATAACTCTTTAAATGAAAGTACTGTCTGTGTTAATATTTTAGAAACAATGAATACTCAGAACAATCAGAAAAAAATGCAATTAAACAGAAATTAAATTTAAATTACGAAGAGGTAGAACTGTACCCTCAGCTGAACAACCAAATCTTCATTACCTCAGTTCATTTTAACTCTGTAACGTTTTAACTCTGTAATATTTTATATTGCCTATAAACGAATATATAACCACTGCCTTACCTGATAGATACCCCATGACTGACAGAAACAGAAACAGTTTCCATGACAACGCCATTCTTGGTCACTGGGGGCTTGGAGTCCGTGCTTGCGTGATCGTTAGCAGGTTTGACGTTTCTTCATTAAAGCTCAGCCTGTTGAGACACAAGACAGGTCTTAGTTAGCGAGAATATAAAAAAAAAAAAACATCTGGTAATAATATGATAGGCAAATCAAAGGACAAGCCAGGGTCCTAAAGCAATTAAAAGTCTGATACTATAAGTTCTTAACGTAAAATGCGAGCTGACACATGGAAATTAAAGATTCTTAACAACTGCTCAAGCCATTACCTGGGAACAGTCATATAGGATATTAATACTGTGCAGTGTATTTGCGCTGGTATTACTTGAAAGTCTGCCTGCTTGCTTTGATTTTCTGAATTCCGTTGCATTATCAAACGATTAAATGGGAAAAGTTCCAAATGGGATTGGTTCTCTAACAGATACACAACATATTTATTTCAATCCATTATGCTAATACATAATCTTTCTCAAAATGGAGAATAACAGTCAAGTAATCAATTACTTTACTTATAGCGTGGAGAGTCATACACACCTCCGCAGGAATAATATTCAATTAATTATTGATGGCAGACTGCCTTTGTTAGTTTTACATTCTGCTAACCTGTTCAGCAGAATGATCTTTTACATTATCTATATTTTTAAAGAAAAGCACACCATGTAATATTTTACATTATATTCTCATTATTTTAACAGGCAGATGATGATTTTAAACACCATACCGCAAATTAGACTTTTGCAAAGCAGAAAAGTTTGGTCTGTCCAAATTGATTCATCCCCAAAAAGTACATTTGATTTGGTCAGACAGAATTAGTCCAAGTGGTGTTCTGGTTCAGACAAATTGCCCATTGCACCTGCATCTTGAAAAAAATGAAATTGCTCATACACTGCCTGTTTTTTTTTTTTTTTGTATTATGATTTGGCCATATGACAATTTGGAGTTACGGAATTCGGACAAATTGCTGATCGGCTATAATTCGAGCAAATCATAATTTACGTGAAATTGAATGCAGAGGTCTACTGCACATTGTTAGAAGTGATCCAAGCATTATTCTCTATAATGCACAATTTGACTTAAAACATGTATCTATTATTGTAATTATTATTTATAAAGTGCCAACAAATTCCATAGTGCTGTATGTAGCATGAGGGCCATTATACATAAGGAATTGCTGAGAGAGACTAATAGAGGCATTTTTACACTGTTTTGTTGTTATCCCTAGTCTCCTGTAATATTGAGAGCGAAATAACATCTCAAATGCTATAACTTGTTACATATCCACTTTAACTTATCATATTTGAAGTTAATGATATAGTACATTAGGGTTAATATAGCAAGTGTAGAATGTAGGTTCATGTGATGCTCTAAAGTCAATAAAGATTTGGAGTCAAAATGTGATTTATAGAATACATTAGTTTAGGTTTGGACTCAGTTCACTAAATTAGGACACACTACAGAACTGGTTTTAGGAGGGTGGGCCTTAAGTCAATCTATGCAAAAGAGGCAATACAGTTTACCCTTGGACTGCAATTTTTGGTCTTTTGCCATCTTGACGATGATATTATGAGTTACCTTCTGGGAATGAGTTTCCATTTGACTTTCAGGCCTCTCGCTATAATTTTAAAGCGGGAAACGAGCTGAGGGGAGACAGACAGAGGGATTCTGTCTCCTAAACTCCTCTCCTGGCAAATCACTGACTTGAACAAGCCTGAATTAATGGTGGGAGCTGTAAACAGATTTTTTTACCTGGGAATGTTATTGTCACCAGTCTTGGAGAAACAGTTTTTTGTTTGTTTGTATTTCTATAATAATAAATAAACCATGATGCGGGGAATATATCAATGTTATTCTACAATTTAGAAACATGCTATAAAAATTCCACTAAAGAAGGAATACACTTTAGTTAATCACTTGTATGATGAATATTACCTAAGCTAATATGTGCTAAATGGCCCCACTAGTTATTAGTGAAAAGTATATTTATCATGCAGAACGCACAAAAAGCCAAGTAAAGCCATTGCATGTTCTTTACATGAATATCTACTAGTAAATAAGCAGCAATGTCCTTATCTCTAAAATATGACATCACGTTTATCTCTTCTCTATTCAGAAACAAATGAATAACTTAAACGATATAGCTAAATATTTCGAATTACCATGTTGTTTATGTGATATGCCATTGTACTGTGCTTTGTGTTGAATTATCTATTGTAATAAAGCAGAAAGTTAAATACTCAGGAGGTGTGGCTAGAGATATATAAACAAAGTGATTTAACTCCTAAATGACAGATAATTAGACAGTATATAAAATTAATAGATTGCAACTTTTGTATCCATATAAATGATAAAAACCTTAACATTAAAAAACTTTTGCCAAAACTGTAAGACATAAAAAGAGCCTACATCTACTTGGCTACAGTAAAAAAAAAATACAATTCTCATAATAATATCAGATAAGATCAAGTAATTGTTTTAAAGGAACACTAAATTGTCAGGAATTCAAACATGCATCCCTGACACTATAATTTTAAAATCTCTGCTTAAGTCCCTGGCCCCCCTCTCCTTACTTTAAAAAGGTGTAAAACTCACATTTTTTCCAGAGCTGCTCGGACTCCATTGTGCT
Source organism: Pelobates fuscus (assembly GCF_036172605.1). NCBI lineage: Eukaryota > Metazoa > Chordata > Amphibia > Anura > Pelobatidae > Pelobates > Pelobates fuscus. The sequence goes on from NC_086317.1 coordinate 453,222,182, forward strand.
GGATCCACCCCTGCTTCCCCTTCTTGGCTGAGATCCTCAATCTTGACAATCTCGGCCAATCCAATACTTTCCTTAAGCATTGGGAAGTTATTGAGTGTGCACGGCAAAATGCTGCAGTGTCCCAATCAGCATTTCCTAATAGAGATACGTAGAATCGGTGCATCTTTATGAAGAGCGTTCAGCTTCTCCATGCAGAGCGCAGAGGTGCTGAAAGTCAGTGATGCACACTGTGCATCAAAGACACATGAATCACTTCTAGTGGCTGTCTGAGTGATGACCACTAGAGGTGTTACTAGGCAGTAATGTAAACACTATGTTTTCATAAAAAGCCTGCAGGAACAGGCTATACACACCAGAACATTTACGTCAAGCTGTACTTGTTCTGGTGACTATAGTGCCCCTTTAACTTTGTCAGGAATGGTAGGGAATTGCCTGTTGACTTGAAATATTATTTACAGCTAAAAACTTTGCTTTTCACTGAATCTTGATCTAAGTGTTAATAATGTTGCATATTTTTAGGTCTGCTTCTATAGTTCTTGAAACGCTAAAGCTGGAAGGTAAGTGTTTTAGCAAAGAAGCAGGCCTGTGTTGACAATTCATTATCACCTCCCCAGGACATAGTATTCCTTGAGCAGTGTGAATACCACTAGACTTGTTTTTTGCTTTTTTTTAAATCAAGAGCTAAATATCTTAAGGATAAAATCAAAATCAATCAGAATACAGATATCCGTGTGCTAGTTGGATACACAGTCTGCCATAAATATAATATGCAATACGATGATTTTATTTTATAATTGTTATAAAACATTATTAAAGCATTAGAGTAGTTATAAATATGTGTTTACATATAATATACACTATTGATCAAAGGGTGTTTAACTCCTCCACTTTCATGTTTTTTTTTTTTGAATTCTTTATTTTTGCGTGCATGAAAGGTAACAGACAGCTTTCCTCGCCACAACAGCGTTTGGAAACCGAAGCATTACACAGTTACTATACAGTCATGGCATTAAAACAGTGCACATTTTTTTTTTTTAGTGAAAACAAGCTTATACGTTGTGAGGCAGTATATGAACAGTAGGTTGGTAAAGATATGCAGATTGCCGAGGCAATATATGAACAGTATGTTGGTAAAGACATGCAGATTGCCGATTGTTTGAGCTAGAGGTATGCAAGATTTAACGAATTAATAAACATCAACTAAAATAACATACGAGTAGGCCTAAAGGTTAAAACGTTGGTTTCAGGCTCATAATGCTAACAGTGCTTGGGTGGGTGGTCACTATAGTATGGTGTCATATTACATAGGTATTCTAGAATGCATAGCTGCATCGTTATTACAGGCACCTTTCCCTGCTCAGTTAACAGGACAGGTGGGGTACACGACTAGGTAGAGCAATGCGTCACAAAGCTACAGTTGGTTTGCGCTATTAGCCACGGTCATGGTGCGGTAGCACGATTATAAGGAGGCTCATACATAGAATTGTTTGCTAAAGAGATGAACAAACCGTAATGCGTAGCTCAGCGCGTATTACACCACATATTATTCAACAAGGTTAAGTAATAAGCATATAAAATTAAAGCAGGAATACTTGGTTATAGAGCAAGTAAAATATATTACTGGTAGCTACTGTTGGACATTTGCTATATATCGCTAGTTGTCTACCTAGCACATCGAAAGGATGTCCCCAGAAAAGTTATTATAAACAAAATAATGAACATAAACAAAAGGTACTTGGTTGCCATCTTGAAACATATGGGGAACTGTCCTGAGAAAAAGGGGCACCAAAGCAAATAGGAAGAAGTGTAAGTAGTGGGTTCTACATTGGTGTGAGCAGGGTGGCCTCGACCAGAGAGTCCGGTTTCCGCCCGTCCACTTACATGGGGCTGCGTGTTGATCTGGGTGATTCTGCCTATCCGATGCCCTTACGTGAGGCTGAGTCTAGCGGGTCTGTTGGTGGCGCCGTTGGGCATTGCTTCCAGGCTGTCTGATTTTGCCGGGAGGTCCTTGCAGTCGATTGTGTGCAGGTATGGAGCGTCTGTGAGACTGTCCCTGTGGTGGAGAAGTGGCTCGCCTGCGGCGTAGTAGTGGCTTCCGTCGGTTCAGACTGAACAATCCGCCATCTTCTCCTTCTGTCAGGCTGGGCTTTTCCGTGTTTGGGCCTGCGTTGGGTGGATGCTCTCCGGCGGGGCCGCAGGAATCCTCTTGGGTGTTTGAGCTTTGTATGGGCTGTGTCCAGAGGCGGTGTTGCGCCGTTTAGGCGCTGTCAAGATGGACCCTTTCTTGTGAGTGTTCGTGTTATGAGGGGGGGTCATCCCGCTTTTTTCCTTGCTCTTGCGCTTCCGACCCTGCAACACACCGCTGGGTGAAGGTCCAGCTCATGGGGGCATCAGTAAAGTCTCTAGCTTCTCCCAGAGTGTCTGGAATATGTGGTCGTACCTGAGTTTTGTTTCCCTCTGGATCATGAGCTCGGCCTCGGAGCACTGGCTGGCCGCCATTTTGTGAGTTTCGCCCGCCGTCTCCGGACTTTGTGGGTTTATCGCTTGGGCCTTGCGTGGCCGATTAGTCTCGTTTAGTAGGCCCGGGATATCCCCCGCCGGTCCAGAGGGGGGGGAACGGGGGTTCCATGCCTGTGTTCCCTTCGTTTTCGGCGGCGGGAAGGCGGCAGGCTCTCCCGCGCCTACCACGCCAGTAGGCCTCATCAGCTCGTGGGGTGTAAAGCGGGTCGGTCGTCGCTTGGAAGGTAACATATTGTGTGTCCCGGTTTCCCCGCACGCTTGGTGGCCTTAATCTGGTTCTCAGGTGCCGTTTTGGTAGGGTTTTCTCGCTTTTTTAGGCGTTGAGTGCAGGAGCTGACATGAATTGCTGCCGTCCAGCTCTGCGGTTCGGCCCCGCCCCCCTACTTTCATGTTTTAATTGAAATTTACACAGTTTAATGTCAATGTAATTTATTAAATCAATTTAAAGGCGTTAAAGGGTGTTTTGTCATCAAAACACAGTGTTGTCACGAAGCTGCAGGAGATGGAGTTACAGCTATAGTAGCGGAAGTGTTAAAGGTTAAACTCTATAAGTGCAGCTTTTTATAGTAAAGCATGCCATTGTCATCTCCCTAAAACTTTTGTGCCCCCCCGATCGCTAGGGATACCCCAATAAAAAAATCCCTACCTACCCCCTCATCCTAAGAATTATGATAAGTTCAATAAATCCAAACTCCTGTAAAAAAAAATATTCACACTTATCTTCAGCACCAAAAAGGGTTAAAAAGATCAAAAAAACACAAAACTCAATGCTACTATTAAAATATAAAATACCTCAGAAGATTATAAAAAAAGGAAAAAAACATGCTGCTAAAAAAAAATAAACCAAGTGAGCCTTTCAGCTGTGGGCAGACTAAACTTCCAAGACGGGAAAATACTTTAAAGAAGTTTTCACGATTTGCAATCTCAGTCAGAGCACTCTGACAGCGAAGTCTCACCACTTACGAGGCATTCTTAGTAATATTCCCTGGACAGCCTTAGGCATGGGGGAGCAATGCAGCCACACATGGCACCATGGCAGCAAGGGCACTAGGTGGCCGACATAGCTCACAAACGCAGGGATCGATCTACATTTACCCCTCCTGTGTGGTGGTCCTGGGTCTGGCCTATGGTAATGCAGTGTAATGCCCATAGTCAATGTCTGCTCTCCTTCTTGTGTGGACCAGTGGTGCAGTATTAGAGCTTCAAAAGCTCATAATAACTTCACCAATCACAAGAGAGAGGGTGGGGCTATCTGACATCACAACATAACCTCAGGTGTGAGTGTGGTTGTTTGCCTGTGTCTGCTTGTGTGTGTGAATGTCTTCTTGTAACTGTGTGTGTGACTGTGTGCATGTGACTGTATGCATGTGGCTAAATTTGACAGTGTATGTTTATAACTGTGTGCATGTTACTGTGTATCTGACTGTGGGACTGTGTACATATGACTCTGCAAAAATACACACCTCCATTCACATATGGGCCTACATGCATTTTTAGATTTGAATTTATTACCCATAACAAATATCACATGCAGTGAATACACTCATACATCACTCAACAGTCAATATACTCTGTTTTTTATAGTTGGGAAACTCTGTGATATGCTAATAGGCACATTACTTAGAGTTGTATTGTTGTGGAGCTCTGTCATAAACTGGTGCACATCATATCTTGGGTGGGGGGTGGGGGGTGGAGTGGTAAATGGATACACACAGCACATTATTGTGAGTTTTTGTTACCAAGGAGGTCAAGGTAAATATGGAAAACCAAGATCTCTAAAGCAATAGGACAGACAGCATTATGTGACAGCAGTACATTATACTCAGCTGTGGTAAATGGGTACACACAGCACATTATTGCACATTATTGTGAGTTTTTATACCCAGGAGGTCAAGGTAAATATGTAAAACCAATATCTCTAAAGTAATATGGCTGACCGCATTATATGACAGCAGTACATTGTAATCAGCTGCCCCTATGTAATGTTGGAGAGGCAGTCTGGCACCTATGACCTGCACCTCTGTTGGCTGGAGACCATGAGCAGCTGTCTCCTGGCCAATCAGAGATCAGAATGCCCTCTTCCTGTAGGTAACAACAGTGAAGGGGAAAATTAATATTTATTTTTTAAATAATTATTAATTTTTTAAAGCCCCTTTACAAACACTTTACCCCTATACACACACTATACATGGAAGAGGGGGTGTGAAGAGGGGGTGCAATAAAGGTTTTTTATTCTGGGCACCTAAAGACCTAAGGCCCAGCCCTGAATATTATGACACAAGTCTTCTAGGAAAAAACATACTATAACAACACTACAGTTAACATGAAAAATCCCCCCAAACAATTATGAAAAAAAGAAAAATACGTCCCAAAAACACCCAAAACCCACACCTCTGGGCAGACTGAACATCTTTATAAAGGCCTTTAAACAATTTGACATCTCAGTCAGAGCTCCACACAAATCTTGTGAGATGTGAGATTTGCCTGTCAGAGCAAACTTGTGACTTTCTCCCCTTCTCTGGTATTTTGCTCTCCAGTCATTTTTTTCCCCATAAATCACATTAAAACAAAATAACATTAAAACATATAAATACTTTAACAGACTTAAAAAGAGCAAAACATAGATTTGGCTACAATAAAAAAAAGTGTACAATTCTCATCATAACATCAGAGAAGATCAAGTAACTGTTTCAACCTTGTCATGATGGGTAGGGCATTGCCTGTCGACTCAATATATTATTTTCAGCTAAAATCATCGCTTTTCACTGAATCTTGATCTAAGTGTTAACAATGTTGCATGTTTTTAGGCCTGCTTCTCTAGTTCTTAAAACTATAAGCCTGGAAGGTAAGTATTGTAGCAAAGTAACAGGCCTGTGTTGACAAGTCATTACCACCTCTCCAGGACATTTTATTCCTTGAACAGTGTGAATTCCACTAGACCTTTAAAAAAAAAAAAAAAAAAAGAGCTACATACCTTAAGGATAAAATCCAAATCAACCAGAATACAGAAATCTTTTTGCTAGTTGGATATACACTCAACCTTGCATATAATGTGCAATACGATGATTTTATTTTATAATTGTTATAAGATATTAAAACATTAGAGTAATTCAAAATATATATATATATATTTATATATAGTATACACTATTGATGAAAAGGTGTTTAACACCTCCATTTTCAAGTTCTAATTGAAATGCTCACAGTTTGATGGGTCAGAGTACTTTGTTAGTAAACTATAGAAGAAATAAATAATTGGAGATGGAAAACAAAATTGTAATTAATATAATGGGATTTAAAGGGTTATTCTAACCAAAAAATAATGTTTTCATGAAGCTGCTGTAGGCAGAGTTACAGCTCTAATAGCAGAAGGGTTAAGCTCTATATATTTGCAGCTTTCATTGTGAAATGGTGCATTAACAGACTCCATGCAACATGACCACTTCAAAACAGTGAAGTGGACATGGTGCTTTAAATCTGAAGACTTTATATGGATTGCCCACAGTACATACAAAAAGTTATAACACATAAATTACCCCTCATGACTCAGTAAGCACTTAATGCTCCATTCTGTAACGAAAATATACCCCAACACGCAGGATTCAGCTAAACAGAAGACAACACAGAGGGGAGATACGTCTACCGGACCTTAGAGTGGCCGGACTCTACGTATATAGGAGAAGTACAGAGTCAGGAGCGATCCGAGGTCACCACTTGCCAGCTCTGCCCAGCTTGAAAATTTACCATTAATGACAATGCATGTGCATGTGACTGACTATAACTGTGTGTGACCATCTATAACTGTGTGTGTGACTGTCTGACTGTAACTGTGTGTGTAACTGTCTGTAAGTGTGTGTGAGACCGTCTATAACTGTGTGTGTGACCATCTATAAGTGTGTGTGTATGTGTGTGTGTGTGCATGTGCATGTGCATGTGCATGTGACTGACTATAACTGTGTGTGACCATCTATAACTGTGTGTGTGACTGTCTGTAACTGTGTGTGTAACACTCTGTAAGTTTGTGTGAGACCATCTATAACTGTGTGTGTGACCATCTATAAGTGTGTGTGTGTGTGTGTGTGCATGTGACTGACTATAACTGTGTGTGACCATCTATAACTGAGTGTGTGACTGTCTACCAGTAATTGTGTGTGTGTGACTGTCTGCCACATGGTATACATATCACACACAGCCATCACACCTGTCACACACAGCTTTCATGGTGGGAAAGGCCATTTCAATTTGAAACGTCTGTCAGAGCACTTTGACAGGCAAATTTCACCTCTCAATAGATATGACTGGGAATATTCCCACACTAGTCTTGTGCGATGTGAGACTTGCCTATCAGAGCAGATTTGTGACTGGTCCCCTTATTTTGTTTGCCAGTCACTAGATTTCAATACAGTAATCAGCCTGTGGCTAGAACATGTAGGTACATGTTTGTGTCTTTTTGGTTGCCAAAATGATTACATGGACAAAATGTGTCTGAAAGAAACTCCATATGGTTGAAATTCGGTATATTCGAAACAAATGTATTTTCCAGACAAATTGATTCGGACAAACCAAATTTTTTGGACTTGCACAAGTCTACTCTAATTTATTTCAAGGTGGTCTTCAAGAATCTTGAAGCTCCAGCTATCCAGTAAGTTCTTTATTGATTTCACTCTACATAATCTTTCCTGTTGCTGTAAATGAAATCTCAATGGATTAACTCATTTTCGTTGTACATTTCTTGTACTGAACAGGTTAATAAAGAACCGATGGTATTGGAGTTATGTATACTTGGGTAGTTTTCTTCTCACAGATGGCTTTTTTAGGGTAGACAATTGACACTTCTAGATAGCTAAAGTTACTTTGCGAGATCACAATATAGATCTTTACAATGTTATATGTCTTGCAAGCTTTACAAGGTCTTACACGTTCTTCCCCTCTTGGATATTCTTGAGTACTTGTGTACTTGAAAATTCTAGATTTTAGAAAAAAGGCTATACATATAGAAATATAGAAACATAGAATGTGACGTCAGATAAGAACCATTCGGCCCATCTAGTCTGCCCAATTTTCTAAATACTTTCATAAGTCCCAGGCCTTATCTTATAGTTAGGATAGCCTTATGCCTATCCCACGCATGCTTAAACTCCTTTACTGTGTTAACCTCTACCACTTCAGCTGGAAGGCTATTCCATGCATCCACTGCCCTCTCAGTAAAGTAATACTTCCTGATATTATTTGTAAACCTTTGCCCCTCTAATTTAAGACTATATCCCCTTGTTGTGGTAGTTTTTCTTCTTTTATACATGGATACATGGATAAAAACACATTTTTGCTCCAAGCAGCGGAGTAACTAAGGTATATTAAGGTCATATTTTGCTTAACTTTGTTTTGTTATTTGGTTTTTTTTCAAACTTAATTCATTATGTAGCAATGAATGAAATGTTTCATTTACATTCTGCAATGGTAATTCCTGAGTTAAATTGTTGAGTTAAACACAGTGGATTTAACAGTAAATTACTTTTAAAACAATCTGCATGTTTAAATTTGAGTGGAACTGTATTTCACCATAGGTGTAACTCTGCAGCTATGAAATATTCTTAATGTGCATGCTATGCTCGCCGTGCTTGCGCATTAGGTCCCTGCATCTGTGACGTTGACTGACACAAAGTTAGATCCAGCCCTGAGGTCCACTGTTTAAGTAAATAATGGGTTCATGGTTAGGGGGAGTGGACATAGGGATTGAGGAACATGTTAGCGTTAAGAATACATCTGCGTTGTAACCCCATCACCAGAGATAAACAGTGTTGTACAATTGTAATTTACAAAATCTCTCAAATAACATTGTATATATTTTGTCCTTGTATTGCTTTTGTATCCATTTTGCAACTACATACTCTTTCTGTAATAAAATGTTACTTGTCATTTAATTACTAACTCATCTATAATTAACCTGGAAAATGAAAAAAAATCTTGAAATAGCTTAAAATAGATATATAAGTAACACGTTTATATAATAATTTAACAGTATGATCAGCGTCCACCCACATAATGTGAGAACATTGTGATAGTCGGCAACAAGTTTGCAGATGGTCAAAATCCTGCTTCTGGTACAAATGAAAAATTTCTGGTGGAACTTAATAGAAATCCAACGTAAACATTGTAAGATTAGCTATTTATTATGAATAAACAGCTAATCTTCCAGTGTTTACGTTGGATTTTTGCTATTCACTGTACAATAATAAAATCTGACTACATCACCTATGGTACTCACTAACGTAAACTCAATGACAGGTCTTCTGGACTTAAATGATGGCTCAGCAGAATGTGGCAGTGACATGGACCCAAATGAGCTATATAATATATTGTTTATTGATATCATTATTTGTTGTTGAGAGTTGACAGCTGTGTTAAAAAGACCCCAAATACAACTATTTTCCAACTTAACACATTAATCTGGAATAGAATATGCAAATAATTTGTTAACTCATCAGTTAAGCACGTAGTTAAAAAAAACTCTTAATTTAGCACAGAGCTAAACGTGATAAAAAAATCATCAGCTTAACTAATCAGCTAAAAAAAAATAATTCAAGTTAAAACAGATCTGTTATTGGAATTTCTACATTGTCAGAGTAGATGCAGAGTGCGTAGGTTATGAGAGTTGAGGAGAGACCCGTTTTTTGTTTGAAAGCTTAAAAACCATCTGGAGATGATGCCCTATAGACTCATAGCACAATGACTAATCCAATGAGCTTTGGTGACTACGATGTTAAAGGTCTTCAGTAAAATATGCATTGGTGACTGGTGACGTGCGAAACAAGTCATGGTAAAAAATGTCCCTCATTTTGCTTGATGACTGTGATCACAGCAATATGCCATTTCTGGATGTCTCACTAGTAAGGCATTACTGAAATAGCTGTATGGACATCCCACAAGGTAGACAATTGTGGAAAAAGTTGTACACATGATTGCCTCAGGCAGCTGCTGGATGTACTTTATAAGTTGTACATGCCACAATCTTGCTGGTTAGTCATGTGAATGCTGTTACTAGACAGTTTCACTCCTAATGAGTCAGTCCAACAGTACTCCCTAATTGAAATGCATGCTGTCCAATCACAATTAAATTAATTGAAATACAAGACTTATACGGCAGTATTTTTACAATCAGAGATAATATTTGAAGTTTGAGGTTTTTCTTTTTAAAGTTGCACTAGTTGTGGAGAAGTTAGGTCCAAAACTGTGGGAGAAAAATATTCTTTCCTAAAAACATAGTGTAAACAGACAGACAGACACATTGACGGATGGACGGACAGAGAGACAGAGAGACAGACATATGGATAGTCAGATCGACAGACAGACAATTTGAGAGAGACCGACAGAGATACAGACAGGCAGATAGATAGATAGATAGATAGATAGATTGACATATAGATAGATTGACAGATAGATAGATTGACAGATAGATAGATAGATAGATAGATTGACATATAGATAGATTGACAGATAGATAGATTGACAGATAGATAGATAGATAGATAGATTGACAGATATATTGACAGATAGATAGATAGATAGATAGATAGATAGATTGACAGATAGATAGTGAGGGGAAAACATATGTGATCTCCTGCTGCTTTTGAACGTTTGCCCACTGACAAAGAAATGATCAGTCTATAATTTTAATGGTAGGTGTATTTTAACAATGAGAGACAGAATAACAAAAAAATCTAGAAAAACGCATATCAAAAAAGTTATAAATTATAAGACTCTCTCATCACTTCTGTCAATCTGCTTCCATAGTGGCAAACAGGCAGAATCATGCTTAGGTAATTGGGGAGCAGGCTGGGGGTGGGTAGGGGGGGGGGGGTTAAAGAATGCTTAAAACAAATTGATAGCCTCACTGGAAGTAAGACAAGCGGTAGCTCAACACTGGAAGAAACCTGCGCTCCCTTAAACAATGGAGGTCAAGAGGCTAATCACAGAAACTATTAACACGGATAGATTAACTGCACAAATCCATAATACTTCTCACCATGAACAACAAATCCTGAATTGGGCTACATCTTCAGTGGAGCACACATTTATTGGTCTGGGCAGTCACAGATGGGTCTATATTTGTACCTTTCTTTCACTTGGTCTTGTCTGTCCTGACAATTGTCTCTTCACTTTTCTCTCTTGCTCTCTTTCTGACAGCAAAGAACAAGAATGTGAGATTACAGTGAACACTAGACTTGCGCGCGGTGAACAAGTTTTATTCAGTTGAACTACTTCATATGAACTACTTAAGCTGAATTTTCTAATATGAAAATCAATACATTTTCAGAATGGCTGAATTACGGCCATATGGAAGTTCGGCTTGTCCGAATTTCATTGATAATAAAAAAATTACAAAAAGATTAGAGAAAACTAAAAGTGTAAAAAATTTGCCAATCAGTGTACTGTAAAATATATTATCTAAAATAAATACTATGAGAAAAAATAATAAACGGGAGGGAAAAAGAAGAGGAGCAGTAAATAAAATATATATTCAAATATTACATATTTATTAAATATATAATATATACATGTATAAATATAGGTTATTTTTTTTTTTTACTTCTTTTTTTTCCCTCAGTTGCTCACTTCTCACTTGATCTGTGAGATAGCTCAGTGGGCTAATGCATCATCAGTAGAACCTGTTCAACCTTTGGAGGTTCCAAACCTGGCAGAGGATTGGGTAATAGTAACAACCCCAAGATGTTGGGCTAAGGTAACATCCCCAGGACGTACTGGAAAACCAGAGTAATCTGAATGTACCTTTCCTGGTTAAATACTTTTTTTTATTATTCTATCTGTGAATACAATCAACATTTCTAGCCTCGCAGGTGGAATGGCAAAGCCAAGAATTAAAGACCTTGCTCATCCGTTGCGTGGTTTATTTGGTCCATGATCCGGCTACATTTCTGATTGGAGTTGGGGAATGCATATGATCACTCAGTTGGCCCAAACCCTCTTTATATTACTCCTTTTAAAAGCATTTTATTATTTTAATTATATGACTATGATAATGTTTATTATTTTTTTTTTAATTGAAGGGATATATAAAAACCAACTTGAAAAAAGTTGCAGCTCTTTTGTCTGCAGCCTGTGCAAGCCCTCGCCAGCCCTCCCCTTGTAACCCGTCCCAGACTTTCTGTGGCTGTCTAATTACTGACTTCCTAATGTAGCTCAATGAGCTTTGCAAGGCTGGTATTCTGGACAGTTACCTGCCTCTTAAGTTTAACTTCGTTGAGCTAAACAACCAGGAAGTAACAGAACCAGGTTCATTAATAAAAGTATCAAATTATTGTGAAATCTGCACTTTTTGTAAAATGAAATAAAGAGGGCACATTCTTCACACATAAACCACTTAGCAAGCTAAAGTGCATTAGGGGTCCGGAGTGTCACTTTAATGAATAGTAGAAGATATACAGGAATTGTGTGATGTTATTGAGTCAGCATGGACTGAAATTCCTATTTAATGTTTCCAGCTCCATTTTAGCTCCACAATTGCTCCACAATTGACGCTAATAAATTTCAAATCTAAGCCATAAAGGATTTATCCTGTTCTTGGAAGCAAATTGATAACCTACCCAGCACTAGATAGAAATACTTAGACAGTGGAGCCACTGAGTATATACCATGTGGCTCATCATTGTTTGCAGCATTCAGCAAGAGGAATGATACAGTTTTCCTGCAATTGCAGCTCAAACTAATTTTCTGTTCTTAAAAACAGAAAATGGTCATACCAGACTCGCCACCTGCATCAGTCAACATCTTTTCAGCTCAGTAATCTTGCTGTTGTTGACAGAAAATACAGGACACTTTGTTCTTTTAAAGTTAAAAAGTCAAATTGCTGCAACGTTTTGGGAGTCCTGATCTAAGGAAATATAAAGGATAAGTAACACTAGCATGATATGGTTTAATATAACGAAGTAATAGTCATTGTAATCATTTGCATTTATATTGCATCTTCTGTCGATGATCTCTCTGCATCTCAAGTACATTACGCCTTAAGCAGTATGAATTTCATTCTATAGACAGACATTGATTCTACTATTTTCGATTTCAGCACTGAATGGCAATATTTGACAGATTGTGATAGGGTAAAGTGATCCTGGTAACCCTGATTGCTTAAATGGCCACTTTAAGCACAACTGCTTTAGCTGAGTCACTGCAGAGGTTCTAGGCTGTAGGTGTGACAGCATTAGTATACTTTTTGCACTATAACCACTTCAACAAGTGATAATGGTGTGTAAAGTGTGCCTTTAAGAACAAGTGTTACAAGGTTCTTCCAAAGCATTTCCTTGGAAGTATCTGTTTTACAACACATGTTTAAAGTAACACTATAGGGTCAGGAACACAAATGTATTACTGACCCTAAAGTGTTAAAACCCCCATCTAGGCCCCACTCTCTGTTCTCCCCTAAATATAGAAAAATCTTACCTTGATTCCAGTCTGCTGCTGCAGGTTCTGCCCCTGATCTGCCTGCTTGGCTGACATAATCAGAAGTGTTACTCAAAGTCAATCACAATGCTTTTCCATAGGAAAGCATTGGATTGGCTGAGACTATCAAGGAGGGAGATCACGGCCAGAGCCAGCACAAGCCAAACACAGCCTTGGCCAATCAGCTTCTCCTCATATAAATGCATTGCATTTCCCTGAGGAAAGCTCAGTATCTCCATGCAGAGGGTGGAATTACTGAATGGCAGGGCTGCACACTGTGCAGCACTGCCCCAGGAAGCAACTCTAGCAGCCATCTGAGGAGTTGTCAATGGAGTTATCCCTAGGCTGTAATGTACGCACTTAATTTTCCCCTGAAATACAGTGTTTACTGCAAAAAGCCAGATGGGAATGATTATAATCACCAGAACAAATACAATAAGCTGTAGTTGTTCTGGTGACATTAGTGTCCCTTTACGTTTATCATCTAGTGTGAGGAAAAATAGAAGCCTGTATACTTCTGTTTATTCCCTGGCCAAAACACAACTTAAGGAACCAATAAAGTCACCCTAACCACTTCATCTCATTGAAGTAGTGTGGGTACAATGGTCCATTTTAACCATGAAAAACATTGCAGTTTTGTTTATATCGCAGGGTATAATACACCTCTACTTACTTTTTCCTGTCAGCCTCTAGAGGCGTTTATTCCTCCAGAACTGAATTAAACTTGGCCTTGGAATCAAATGCTGTTGATAGCAACATTTGATTGGAGGACCACAGCATTTGGCCATGCATGCCTAATTCCAATTCATTGTCTCTATATTTCTATATTAGAATTGCAAGTGACGTCAGCTTGGATCAACGGAGGCAGCGCATGAGTCTCGACTTTGAAAATGAGGTGAATAATATTTATTTTACTCTAATTTTACTGGATAAAAGGGGTGGACAGTGATCCTTTCACTATAAGAGAACCAACAATCTTGAAATAATGATTCTTATTTTCGTGATTATAGGCTCCCTTTAAATACGAATCTTGGGTAGGATGCCGGGTGCTAATATGTTTAATGTGTGCATCACTGGGATATAAGATTTTATAAGCAGGGCCCCTTTCTCCTTTTGTTCCAATGTGTCTCTACTTGTGATATTACTCATTATTTGTGTTGCATCTGTCTACTGAGCACCAGCTGCTGAATATGTGCTTTATGAATAAATGATAGGAAAGAAATAAAAACTTGATTTCCAGAACTGTTCCATAAACCAACATTTTATGGTTGTTTGGCAATGATGGGTTTTAGCAATGATGGGTCTTCTAGAATCCAAATCTGCTGCTCTACATTATCACTCAATGTAGTTCTTTATTACACAGCAATATTGAGTATATTTACTACCTTAAAAAAACTTTGAAAATGATACTCCTTAAAACTGTCTAACCTTTCTGGAAGGAATCTTGGTGTGACGTTGCTGAGTGTGAACATTTGAGATGTTTCTATAGCAATTCACATAGAAATGGACCAAAAAGGCTTTTTGGTATCAAGAACTCAAGCTCACACAGCTGAGTAAATCTTTGCCAATCTTTAGGCATCTTGCACTGTAATAAGGAGTTAACTGTCACTTTTGGGGTTGTGGGTGACTTTTTATCAATACAATATATTTCGAGTCCCTTCACACTACCATAGTACATTCAATCCCTCCACTCTTTGCTTTTCCTACACACCATCTTCACCTCTTGCTTCGGCCAATATTTCAATATTTATTTTGTCTTTTTAACTGCAGAAACAGTTGACACTGTATAAATGCTAATAATAATTATAATATTAATAATAATACGGGTTGATACAGTAGCTTCTATTAGAAACACCATTTTCATCAGTGCTAATATCCATATTGATAGCTAGTCACCTGTATACATGCACAATGACACTTTTTTAACCAGTAGGATCGTCGAACAAGATTCCCGAATTGAGAAACCGCCAAAGATCTGGAACTGATAGCAGATAAAGCATAAACAAATGACTGAGGTTTTCAGAGCTAATATCACTAATCATATTGATTTTTTCTATTTTCTTTAACAATAGTACACAAAAATAATAATCAGAAATAACTGTATAAAAATATCAAAAACAAACTTTTCTTTTTTCCTCTTTTTCTCATTTTTTTTTGTGGAAATTGTAAAACTGCTTTTTATGTAGCTTTAAAAAGTTTAAACGAAGGCTGCCTATTTTTATTTGGTAGGTTCTCTGGCCATAAATTTAAGATACGACTGCTGAGGTTTTTAACCCATCAAAAATAGACCATTTAACAGTAAGCTACTATCTTCAAGGCTTTTTATTATCCGGGAAACTATTTCTCAAGCACTTATCTGTTACAGTTTGATACTCTTAAAAGTCGACACTGTCAATTATGCTGGACTGTAAACTGGATCCTGTTGTAGATAGAAGACATAGTTTCTCAGAAGTATTTTTTAGCAATATTAGTTACTTTTCTGAACGGTCTCAATCACTCTCAGCTAACTTTTGGCCTGTAAATTAATATGGCACTCTCAGAATATTCTGTATAATGTATATAATTCACTGGTTTTATTTTCAGATTATGTATTTGCTCTGAATTTTGCAACCGGTATATCAGATTATTCCCATGATATTTTCGTGGCTTTATAGGGTCCTTCTATGCACCCGAACATGATAGCTGTAAATTGTGTAATAGGCTATAATTACTTATGTTGGGTGTATTTTATGAATTAGCTTAATTCTATATTTATGTTGGATGTATGGGTGTATTTTATGAATTAATCTGCTTCTATAATGTCTTGGCTTTGGTTTCTGAGAGTTGTAGTCTAACCTTTTTCAACAGTAGGGGACTGAGCATTTTATGGAGTTGGGGGCTGGAGACAATCTGACTCATTCTTTAACTTGAAACCTAAATCTAATTTATCATAGTTATTCCTAAGCACATTTAACCAAAATAAATATGTGGGATGTTACCACAATTGTGCACACATCCTTAGTTATATTGCAAAATAAAGTGGTTGTCTGTTTTTCCCTAGGCACTTTTTTTATCCAAATCAATTCTAGATTTCCATGAGATGTTCTGAGCAAATTCTATGTAAAATGTAAAAACTTAAAGGAACACTCCAGACATATACATGAAGTGGTTATAGTGTTCAGAGTCCCCAGTGCCTCAATTCCTTCAATTGTTAAACCATTTTCTAAAGGTTTAAGACTAAAGTGGAGTCCAGGAGGCACCAACCTGTCTTCTTCTGTGGACAGTCTTGGCAAATGTGGTATCATTGGTCAGGCTGCAACGATAGACTAAAAGAATCATCTGATGATTCCAGCCCTAGCACTGACAACAATGCTTCAAAATTCAGTTGTTACTCCTGTAAGTGAATAGCATTTTCGGCATAACTGCCGCAACAGTAATCAAAATTCCTATGCAACTAAATCTAGGTGTATATGTAACGGGAAGAAATAACAAAAAAAAAAAAATTATTTGATATCTGCTTTAGACACATCATAAATATATTGTTTTGTCATTATACCCAAGGCAGTCAAAGAGGTTACGCTGCACAAAACAGCGCAATAGGAAATTGACATGGAAATTGCGAAACATAGACCAAAATATCCATAATTTAAAATATTTGAAATCTGTTATTTTGATCCAGGTTTTCAACTTCCCTGGTCAATTCACCAAAACTCCCATATTAGTAAATAAATCCCATGAACACAATGGACAATAGTCATAACCCATATTTTAGATCTATATCTTCTTAACGCAACTTCCAATGTATTGAACACGAGAGCCCAAGCTACATTTACGATGTTTATAAAGCTGCAGATTGAATTTAAAAAAGGAGGCTCTAATTACTATTAAATAACGTGAACATGTAGAGAATGGATGCATCCTGGCTAATAATTTATTTTTTACTGCTAGGAGCTCAGTGTAAGGCACAGACACCAATTATGAAGTTATACTGTCAGATCGTCTCTAAGGGCAGTTATACACTTCATATTTTTAGTGCCAAATTATATTTGACATTTAATTTAAAACTCACTAAACTCTAATGTAAAACCTTCTACTATACAAAGAACGGAGTAACATCTTCTGACAGCCTTGTTTATATATATATATATGTATATATATATATATATATATATATATATATATATATATATATATATATATATATAATTTTTTTTATTATTATTTAGGTAGATTTTACATAATTAAATTGGATCATAAACACCAATTTTCCATAGTCAGAAATTTGGGAGTCAACCCACACAAAACCCTGCAAAGTAAGATATAACCACCAACCTTGAATGAATTTCAATCTACAACTTGTGATGTGTCAAATGTATTTTTAGCAGCGATTCGATCATCATTGCTTGTGTTACCTCTGGGTAAAAGAGAAGAATGTGTCTGCTCGAACCCATTTTCTCAGGAGGAGAGACCAAACTGCGTTCTTTTAACTGCACTCAGACATGATGCATGCCAAGGGACATGCGAGTTATGATTAATTAATTTCACAGTGAATAGACAATCTGATTACACATCATATGACACAGCCTCCCTCTTACAATAAGGAATTATTATTAAAAGTGAAGTCTGCTGAAACACAAGCCATAAGAAAATGAGCAAATGTTAGTTTGCAAATGGCTTGTTGTGGAAAATATTTCATAGAATAACTGTGACCATTTCTTTATTTTAGATGAATTAGTTACATGACAAAACAGAAGTGTATATGAAACAATGTAAAATAGGCACTCTTCAGTTAAAGGGACACTATATGTACCCAGACAACTTCATACATCAGTGGTCAAGGCGTTTTCTATGACTTGATGGGGTATTAAAGACCTCCAATGATGACCTTTCATACTGTGCTTAAGGAGTTAATATTTCCTTGTGCTGTGTTTGTATTGCAGCATATTTTGCAAATCACACACACAGCTGGTATTTATTCTATATTTTTTATTTTTATTTTGTTGAAGCAAGCAGAACTATCTTTCCCATCTCTTTCAAACACTCTACAACACAATTCATATTTTAGTCATCATAAATAGTGCAAGCTGCTTTTCAGAAATGAATTAAAGGGTTTCTTAATTAACAATTAATCCATCGGCTTAGAGAGTTCTTCTGTAGCTTGAAATATATTGAGATATTATTGCGATGCTGAGTAGGTTTTTAATTATAGTATTTTTAATGACTTTCTTTTAGTACTTTGGTTGGGGTGCAGAAAAGTAAAAGTGTATTAAATTCGAAGCAGTTATTATAAAATCCTTATTGATCTTGTATTTTACAAAACAATTTGTTTTTTATTATAAAGAATATAAGTAAAATTTTTTTGTAAACAATAGCTTGTAAATGTGTATACTTTTTCCTTAACAATACATTTTATTTTAGGAATTTTTAAAGTAAATTTTTACTTTTACCTCTTGAAACCTCCAAGTCTGATTCAGAAAATCTGGACACTGGACTCTGTAATCAGGATTGAGGGAACAGAACTATCTGACTTGGCAGTTGGAACTTGTGTCAGTGAGGTTGAATTCTGAGCTTCATCACCTGTGGGTGATCTAAATGAAAACTTCCCTTTTGAGAAACCATTCTCTTGATGTTGGCTCATATGATCTGCTTTCATATTCTCTGAGCATGGAAGGCATAATACCTTTAATCCCTGACATGTTTTTCCACCCAAAACACAATTGGAATAATTTCTGACAGGAGAGCCCAACTTCGAGTACCTCCTTGATGGTTGAAGTAAGTTGCTATGCATATCCAATAGACAGTCCTGTTAATCATTTGAAGCTATCCTGGACATGACTGTTATTCAGGTCATATTACCATAGGTGTTCCTCTTAGAACATCTGAATGATAGTACTTTATTTATCTTTATGGATTGGTAAAGATAGCATAGAATTTCACACAGCTTCTACCACACTTCTAATACAATCCAATATTTTTACGTTTTATTTCTGCCTTACCTCTAATTTCAACCTTACACATTGTATTTTTTCAAAATTCTAATATATCTTACTCAATATTCCCTAGCTTCTATACAAGTTTCCAGCCTATTTACATATTTCTGCAGCATTAAATCCTTCTGTCCAATTACCATGAATTGGAGGTATATCCATGATGCTTAAGAATGAAGACAGCACTACCATAGCACGACCAATAAATGTCTTTTCTGTAGACGTAAAACACCATATGTGGACCTAGGATAGTTGGTGCTCATCCTAATCCACTGGCTCAATATAGTCTTTGTCATTGCTCCTAGCCTATGAGTTCCAGTGTTCTCACCTAAGGAGTAGCATAACATTTGAGAGAAAAACCATTCTATATAAGTATAGATTTATATCTGACATCTACAGATCATGTGCTCAGATTGGAGAATCTTCAAACAAGTCCATGGATTCAAACATTGTCTAAAAGCCTTTTCTGGGACCTGGTGGATGGGAGTGTCACCATTCACTCACCACTCTATTGTGTCAGTAATTGGTGAATGAAAGGATCTAACTAAGTATGGATAAACAGATAGAGAGATACATTGATAGATATATGAATGTGCGTGTGCCTCTACAATGACACCATATCAGTGATAGGCAACCTTCGATAGATGTTGTGGACTACATCTCCCTGGATGCTTTGCCAGCTGTAAATGCATGATGGAACATCTGGAGTGCCAAAGGATGCCTACCCCTGCCCTTGGCCATACCTGTAGATTTTGGAATAAACATAGTAGATAGTCATCCATTTCATGTCTGCATTCTCCACCCTGAAAGGGACACTCCAGACCCCTAAAGCACTTTAGTTTGTCGAAACGTTTTATGAGTGAAGAGTGTGTCCTATTTTTTTTTTTTTTTCATTTTGGATAGTGCAGATTTCAATAGAAATTTACACTTTTATAAAATATACTGGTTACAACAACCTGGCTTGTAAAGCAGACAGCAGTTACTGTTATGTCCTGGCGCGGCTAGCTTATTTGCACTGAGCTGAAGAGGCAGCAATTGCCCAGACCACCTGCCTTGCAAATACTTGAACTGCGTTTAATTTACTAGATCACCTATTAAAATGTATCAGTGGTCAAAAAGGTAATTATAAACTTGAACACACCAACATTCTATATAAATAAATAATACATTTAGGAATACATATATTAATTATTTTTTTTTTTTATATATAATACATTTTACCAGGAAGGATACACTGAGTTTTCTCTCATTTTCAAGTATATCCTGGGCAAGCATGAATCAATCTAATACGACTTATGTTGATATTTTGTCAGACACAGCAATGTTGCATTCCATGTTATATAATGGTCTATTTTACATATGTGATTAGATCAAATCACAACCAAGGAAAATTGATGTTGACTTCAACACTGAAAACGCTTACTAGAGAGCGTTTGATTATATAGTTCCAAGGGACGAGCATACTCATATGATAACAAAAGCTAAACGTCCAAAACATAACATAAACATAACCCCATACAAACTATCACATTAACAAATAAATCAGCAAGTTGTTGTGAACTGAACATTGATTTGGAAAGGTTAGCGAAGAATAGCTGTAGCCGGAAAAAACAAAAACAAAAAAAACAATTAATCAGAAATGGGTAATTTTTCAAATGCAGCTATATTTTAGAAATAATATATATTTTTTTACCAGCACACATCAGTGTTTAGTCAGTAGACCCTGACATTTTTTCTTCTCAAATTAATTTTTATGCCGTAAATCAGGGAATTCCCGCTGATTCCTCAGTTTGCTGTCACCGAATCACAGCTCTGATGATTCCAAACTGGCCAGACCGATCTATGCTGGAGTGGGGCACCATGGTGCTGAACCAGTAAATATCACGGCAGACACTTTCAGGTAAATTAGATATCATGGCAACAATTCTTTAAAGATGGGGAATTTTGACCCCCCTCCATTCTGCACATGTTTTGACCACTTCCCACCTATGCACCATCCACAAAGCAGTTTGACATAAATGGGGCACGCGTGGTCTTGGGCTTGGAGATTGATAGAGAATTGTGTGAGTTATGGTCCATAAAAAACTGAGAGCTTGCTGTTCAACACCCAGGATTTGCAGGTAATTATTACTCTGTGGCTGTCATGTTACAATTCCATGAATGCATTTTAAACCCATCAATTTCTCCATATATTCTTCCATAATAGCAGTCTGCATTATGCAGAGAGCTGTGTACGATTGTTGTGTTTCATCATTAGCATCTTACAGCCTAATGGCAAATAGCTCTGATTTAACACCTGCTTGAAGCTGGCAGATGAGACAACTATTGTAAAAAATCAGACATTTGTTAAAGCGTAGACACTGCTTTCTAGATTAAAATGTAATGTGTATGGCTTTTTTTATTGTTTTGGGTTATTGCGTGGCTGGCTGCAGTTAGATAAAAGTTTGCATTAAGTGTAACTCAATTCTGTTCATTGTTACTTTGACTTTGTTTAGCAGATGTTTTTGTTGCGTTCAAAACAATTCATTTGATTTACTTCATTGTATTCTGAACCGGGTAACCTTCACTAATATTACTTCTACTTCATTGTTGTACACATTGAACTAAAAGTTTTATTGAGGGTTGATTAGGAGTAGAACAACATCATAAAAAAAAAAAGATATATATATATATATATATATATATATATATATACACAAAAATTGCAAACACCCTTTGCTACAGACGCATATTACAGACTAGTGGGTCTCATTTAGAACACAGTCAAAAGGCCTCAAAAAGGTAATATAGAAACGTTGATGACTGTAAACAAACAGAAATCACATACGGACTTGCAGAACTCAACATTTACCTAGCATGATACGTTCTGGAAACACCTAGGTATGACTCAATATTAATGCTGCTCACTTGTTGTTTTGGAAACTGATATAGGTGACTTTATTAGTCCTACCCATTCTAATATTTACCACGTCCATTTTAGACCACCTCTGTCACAGTTTACTGTTATTTAGACGATGTGAGAAAAAAACGTCCAAGTTATATATTTATATATTTGTTTTTCTATCTGTAACCTCGTGCATTGGTAAACGTTTTTTTAAACATTTTTCTGCCCTGACAATTTTCTGTTTTTGTTTCCATTTCATAATGTGCTATCTAGGCATACTGAAACAAAAAAATCTATTTAAACATTACTTTCCAGGACACACAAAATACTCGGATTCTGAGGACGGTTTTTGTGCAAATCACTTATTAGTGAAGGCGTTAATATGACTTTTCTACCTTCAAAGAAACTCTTTCACAGATGTGTCTTCAACAGTAGTTACTTTTATATCCTGAAAGTTGATCATTTTAAGAGCAAAGTCTGGAGCTTATATACATAAAAAAGAAGAAAAAAAAAATTTGGAGGATAAACTGAGCAATATACCATAGTAAAATTGTGATAGCAAAGTTCTAGTGTTACAACTGTACTTGGTTGCCAAAAGGCATTATTATTATTATTATTATTATTATTATTATTATTATTATTGGTGTTTATATAGTGCCAACTAATTCAGCAGCGATTTACAATATTATGAAAGGTGGGGGGGGGGGGGGGGGGACACATTTACAATAAATGAGACAATTACACAGTGACACAGGAACAATAGGTAGATGAGGGCCCTGCTCAAACGGGCTTACAGTCTAGGCTATATAACCTGGTTGAAGATTATTGTGGGAAAGATAAAGCTGATTAATAAAGAACTAATAGGAAAGGACTTTATTTTACATGGTAAGAAACTTTACTGCTCGTTATGTTTCATACAAAACAACATTACTTGAATACCACTGAGAACAGAATGGTAACTAGTTGTCACAGATTTTGTGTGATTTTCTCCATTGTTTACAGCTGGCAAAGCCAAGTGACAATTATAAGAATGTATTACTTAGAAACCCTTAATTAATTAGGTTTTGCATTGTATATCACAAAAGTAATGTCTATTCAATTATAATAGTATTTATCCAATTTTCTACCAATTTTGCATTCCACTGCCATATAATTAGCAGGGTTATTTACTAAAGTTAGAAAATTAAGTGACTTTTAATTTTAATATCAAAAAAGACAAACTGGAAAAAAACAACTTTAAGTCCACTATGTTTTTAATTTGTCTTCTCTGGCCTTAAATTTGAAGTTCATTTTGCATAGTCCTGTAGTAAATAATCCTGTTATAAACTCACTTCTACTGTGCTCATATTTCCTTTGTAGAGAAGCTAATTTAGTTTGTGACATTCTGTTTAGTCTTTCTGCCTCATACAGGGGGATTGCAAATTATATCACTAGCCTCTTCCTCCCGATCCTTCTGCTATACTGGAGCCTGCAAGTTTAATCTGTACAGTGCTACTGAACAGCAGAAGGAAGCAGTTAGGGAGAGTTTTGCACTTGCATACACATTTTCTTCATCTGTTGAATATTTTGGAAGGCAAGCAGCACACTATAATATCTAATAGTTTTCACAATCTTAATGTTTCTGCAAAATATGAATTAATAAATAATTATAAAGATTTTTTTATATTAAAGGAAAACTATAGCATTAACAATAAAGATGTGTACTCCTAACGCTATAGTGCCCTGGTAACCTTTTAGGTGACCAGGACCCTACTGCCACGATGCAGCACTGGTCTTTGGCATGTAGTGCCTTCTTATTGGCTAAGATAAACAAAAATGAGGATCTCAACCAATCCAGTGTTTTCCTATGCTGTGCCAGTTAGATGGTCTCTATGAGATCACCTGGTTTTGTAAAAGCACCTATACTGGTTGTTTGAGGACAGCCATTAGAGGCAGATTCATTCTGCAAAGAAAATATTGTTGTTCTTGCAGAATAACTGTAGGGTTAAAACAGGGGCACATGTCACTCATTTAACTTCATTGACATCAAGTGGTCTCGGTGGTTATGGTGTTCCTTTAAGGATCCCTGTACAGCAATTTATACAATTTATCTCTTAAATTCATACATGCCATATTTCGAATGGATGTTAGTTTGTTAAAAGATTGTGGTCTAGTTTTCTATCTGAATTTAAAAAGCATGTCTGTGTTTATATCTGGATAGAGTTCGAAAACAGTAAGTACAGTTACATCAAACTTCTGTACTGCCAAGGCCAACACATGCTGTTATTGCAAAACAATACAAAACTAAAGATAACATGATGTGTTGTTGGAGGAGTGGAGTTCAGAACATAAATTACAATAAAGTTTTAAATATATTTTACAATATAGTTTATAAGACCAGAGGAATAATGTGGTCAAAATATAATTTTTCTCTAAACATGTTTGTACTCTAGATTTACTAGTGGGGGGCTACATGTAGAATTGCAATGATACAAAACAGCAATCATAACCCATATTTGTTAAACCAGAGCAGCTCAGTGAGCAACTTAAATCCTGAATTTTTTTTGTTCTATTAAAGGACCACTATAGGCACCCAGACCACTTCAGTCCAATGAAGTGGTCTGGGTGCCAGGTCCCTCTAGGATTAACCTTTTCTGCTGCAGAGAAACTGCTATGTTTACCTATGGGTTAATCCAGCCTCTAGTGGCTGTCTCATTGACAGCCGCTAGAGGCGCTTCCGCGCTTCTCACTGTGATTTTCACAGTGAGAAGACGCCAGCGTCCATAGAAAAGCATGCTTTCCTATGGACTGACTGAATGCGCGCGCGGCTCTTGCGCATTCAGCCGATGACGGAAGAAGAGGGAGGAGAGTCCCAGCGCCGATGGGGGCCCGGCGATTAAAAGGAGGTAAGGGATTAACCCCTTCCTCTCCCCTCAGCGCCACGGGAGTGCAACCCTGAGGGTGGGGGCACCCTCACAGCACGAGTTTTGTTTTCCTGGCACTATAGTGGTCCTTTAAAACTGTATATCTACTAATTGCGATCATTTTAAGAAAATAAATTCACCATCGTCTATGTATGAGTTTAAAGTATTGTGCCATGTATACATTTTAGGTATGGTAGTTCTGTATGTGGCCATGCAAATGAGGACATAAAATGAGTCCCATTTAGCTTAATAGGCAGAAATGTAAAAGTGTAATGAGCGATATGTTAAAAGTTCTTATTAGCTTGCCTAAAACCAAAACCTTTATAACTGCAATTTACACATCGTATAATTAAGAGGCTACAGTAAATGGGGTATGTTCTGCAAGGGCAGCTGTGACATTGCACGATACTATCTTGTTTTAATAAGATGTTTTATGCAAATGTTGATGCATCAGATTTGTCAGATTGTTTCTTGTTTTTTTTAACCCGTTTTCCTGGCACTTTAGGGTTATTAGGTCCCCCCCCCCCTCCCTCGGGACCCCCCTCTCGCTGGGCTGAAGGGGTTAAAACCCCTTCCATCACTTACCTTAATCCCGCACTGATGTCCCTCGCCGCTGGGTCAGGCTCCGCCCATGCCCCTCCCCCACCGATGGCCACTGGAGGCAGACTCAGAGCTGCAATGTAAACATTGCAGTTTTCTGGAACTACTTCCATTAGCTGAAGTGGTCTGGGTGCCTACAGTATCCCTTCATGTGGAAAAATTATTAAACACAACTATTTTCATTTTTTTTTCCCTGAAAGTGTTTTTCCTATTTCAATTCTTTACAGTTCTTGATTTATAGAATAAACCAACCTGTTTAGTGAATAAACCCCAAGCTACATGTTGATTAGTGATAGCAAGACATTACTACTACAGGTAATACAACTTCCCCGTGAACATATTTTTAAAGCCACGGTCAATTGATCTTACAAGCTAGACTGCTTGTTATTCACCCGGGGGTGCTCGAACAGCCACAACAGGCTCTGACAGACACACTAAAAACAATATTACAGCTGTGTAAGACAAATCTATGACTGTTTAATAGAATGTGTTGACTTTGGTTTCACATTTTCCTTGTGTCTTGTTTTGTAATTTACTTGTCTTGATACATATCAACTTAAAGAAGAACTGTTGCTTATAAATTTGATCATACCATTGCATAAAACATTGACCTTTGTTGTCATGTGATCATCCAATTTCTTTTAAAATTATATCAAAGATTTGGCAAAATGCATCATAGTCCAGCTCACTTGAGGCTCTGCCAGGGCAAACATTGCAAATAAGGGTAAATTATTATTTTTTTTAATTTCGCCTTCTCTGTATGCTTTTCTATGCTGACTGCAGTGTGCAAAGGACTTTCACCGAATGACAGGGAACACCAAGCTTCAGTATAGACAGCTGTTGATACCTACATGTAATTTAATTCTTCGCAACTTTGTGATGAATACTAATAAAAGTCCTGGGACGTTACAATGTATCTTTAAATCACTACAACTCAATGCTCCGGTGAATAATTTTGCATGGAGAAGGCAAATATAAATAGCCATGCATGTATGCATTTGTAGAGCAAATACCAAGCCAACGTAAGAAAGTATGGAGCACTATCAGAAGTTGTTGCCATCAGAATGCTTAAATAGATTTTAATTGGGTGTGGTATTGAGGAAGTGTAACTATTTCTTGTTTCTGTATTAGTCAATACTAAAAGCGCTACAATTTTCATCCTCGCAATAAGAACAGAGAAACTAAACAGAGAGGAGAAAAAGCAAAATAATGTTTCTGTTGACACCTCCTTATTTGCATTGTGTGCCTTGGCTGTGCCTAGAATAAAATGAATTGTGATTTGATTTGCTCCATCTTTAACATAAATTGAAGCATCACATAAAAATGTAATACAGTTATTTTTTTTTGATTTTCAGTATTTTATTCATCTTAATAATTCTAAAGAAATGGCAGGTCCCTCTAACGCAGATGAATGCAGAAATCGTTTCTATATAACCTAAAAACATATTTCTATGATAATAGTTGAAAATGTTCTGTCTGCTACAATAGCACATGTTTTGTACCATGCAGTGACAACAGTCCAAAGCTTGGATGGTTTGTAATGTTCCTATAAATCGTCTCCTCTCCAATACAATTCAATGCACCATGTTCCCAGCTTTGTTGTAGTTTTTATTCATTGCAAATTTATTATGCTTCAACTTCTGAACAACTGGTAATTTTCACTAGCTTACTTTGGCACAATGACTATCTCATTTGGTTTATATATATTAAATTCCTCCTCCAAATTCTTAAAAAATAATAAATCTCTCCCATGGTGTCTTCCTCTGAAAAAACCCAATAATGTATAGTAAATAAAGCTTTATCTACTCTTGTTGGTGGAAGAATTTATTGAGGAGGAAAAGTGATGTAAGGCCCGATATCTATAATACTATCCTCCAAGTACTGATAGATTTAGCTTACGGTACATTACCATACAGGGAGGGAAAGACAGGCATTAAATCTAAAACCTTTTCTGAATTACTGGAAAAGAAAATTTTTGTTATGTATAATACTGAGAGATTTAGAAAAGAATTATGATCGGTAAAGTAGAACAACGTTGGTATAGTAGGGCAACATCAATGGAATAGTTTGATTGATTGGTTATCTCAATCATTGAATCCTTTTTCTGGTTATTACACTTTTATAAACTTTCCACAATATATATTTTTTACATTTTATTTTCAAAAATAATGATAACGCAAGCCACTAAACAATAACAAATGTGAAAACAAAATCCACAAATAATTAATACAAACATAATATGTAAAAAAAAAAAAAAATGCCAATTACCATTAGATGAGAGAAGTTAAAAATTCCAGTTGGGAGAAAAAAATAATAGAACATTGTGCTTAAGGTATTAAAAAACAAAAATGGTCCATAGTTTGCTGAGTAGCTTAAGGGTAATTTGCAATTATAGAATATGGATGTGCTAAATACTGTAAGTATCTATATGTTTTTAATATTTGCAAATGTTTTCGATTATCTAAGTAGACCAATCAATAGGAGAAAAAAAATTGCATTTCAAATTTTTTTATATTATATTAAACAGTTTTTTTTAAATCCAGTTTTTAAAAAACCCAGTTGGAGCCACGTTATTGGGCAAAATGTTAAAATAACTAATAGATGTTTTCTAATTAACTATCTGAATAGTTGCTTAACGACATGTAAATTAGAGTAATGGATGTGATATACTACAGCAATCGTGAAGCTAAACCTATGTAATGAGAGATTTGCATCTTGCATCTCCCAGCATAAATTTGTTAGAGAACAAATGACTCACATAATATAATTCAGTTGCATTAATTTCTGTGTCCTTGGCATAATTCTTTTTCTAAATTTGCTACAGTAGAAGCATAAAAACAGCCTGTTTTGAAGTCAAGTCTCTCTGTATAATCTGGTTGATGTTTAATAAATTTAAAACATGTTTTGTTTTAGTATGCACACATAGGGGGTCTCTATGCTAAAGGCTAAGATGCATAGGCTTTGCAAATGACTTACGTAATTCAAGGTAAAATAGCTTTTATGGAAAAAAAAGTCTACAACAAAAATTATCTACAGTTTTTCTATTCATTAAAGGTAAGTCGGTCTTACACTCAACTGCTGTGACCCATTGACACTATCCAGTAATTTGCTGGAGGACATGACTTGAAAAATACAAGCCTGGCAAGTAAGCTATTTACAAAGTACTGACTTGTTCTGAACTCTTGAAAAGAAATCAGGCATTTCATGTTGCATGAAAGTAAAGAGTAAATGTATCAATAAAGAAAAAATAGGACCACACTCTGCTAGAAGGACATCACAGGACTATGTTCTGCGGAGAGTGGCAGTCCAAGAAACAGTGGTATGAGCATGGTGTGGGATAATGGATGGTGTGAAGACAAGGTAGCTGTCCGCAGTCCAATCACATGTCTGGCTCATGGGTAAAGATTCTTTTTACAAGGACAATAGTCATCTGGGCCATGAGCTCTGTTCAGTTGTCCCACATGTTCCCACATTTGCAATAATTAATTAATCTTGTTTGGGTTAATGTGTAGAATTAGGATTCTACTGTTATTGTTTATTGAGATAATGGTAAAAGAGTGGGCGTAGGATCTCTGTTACTCTATATAGCTAGTTGGCTATCTACAGAGACCTGAATTGGACCAAGGAGAACTGTCTCTTCTATGAAAATTCCACCGTGATGCTTTGCTTTCTTTCATATTTAGATTGCAGGATTAGCAAATGGCATCACAATCAAGTTCAGTCCATGCTACGCACATCCTACGCACATCCAGAGCAGATATTGCAAATGGGGAGGAGAAATAGAAACATTCTTCTCCATAGGCTTTCTCTATGTTGACTGTCAGATGGAAAAGACAGGAGCTAAGATGAAGGTCCAGAGTTGTAAGATAAAGTGGTGTGTATTTACATGTTTAATTGTATTTCCCATACCTCAAAATACATATTTATTGAATATATGTGAAGTGTGATCATTACAAGTCCTAAGAATTGACGCAATCCCTTTAAGTCAAGATGGATTGATTCTTCAAGACACAGATATCTAGTTACATTCTCTAGAGCTGCCAGCAAGCAAACAGTTAAAAAAAAAATAATATTTAGAGCATCCTTCAGAGCGGGAACTGATAGTACCAATTTCACTATGAATGTTTATTGTTTATTTACTCCATATTTGCAATTGTACCCGGTTGCCTGGCCATTAATCAGGATTCACATAGGCTTATGAGAGTCAGCAGAAATAGGAATTGACAATATGTATGAAAATGACAATTTTATTTAAAGGATCACTATAGCGTTAGGAATACATATTTAGGTGACTAGGGCTCTGTAGCGTTAGGAATACATATTTGTATTCCTAACGCTACAGAGCCCTAGTCACCTAAACGGTTAATTAACCATTTATTTGCTTACCTTAATCCAGCACCGGACTCGCTCGGCCCTGGGACCTCTCCTCCTCCTTCAACGTCAGCCGAGTGGAGCCGAATGCGCAGGAGCGGCCAGAGGCGCACATGCATTCAAACGCACCAATAGGAAAGTATTACTCAATGCTTTTCTATGGGAATCTTTTTTGACGCTGGAGGTCCATGAGGACGTCCAGCGTCAAACAAGGGCAATTTACTCAGTGTAAATCGCACAAGCTGCCTCTAGTGGCCAGAGAGTGTGTCAAGGAGTGTGTCAAGGAGACAACCACTAGAGGCTGGATTAACCCTGCAATGTAAACATAGCAGTTTCTCTGAAACTGCTATGTTTTCAGCTACAGGTTTAAAGCTAGGGGGACCTGGCACCCAGACCACTTCATTAAGCTGAAGTGGTCTGGGTGCCTATAGTGGTCCTTTAATTTATCACTATGATATATCTAATATAAATCTTTTTTTTTTTTTAAACCTAGAGTTTTCAAATCCCCTAAATTGCGCTGTGTGTGTTTTGATACACGCTGTTCCTCATTTGGCACCACTCACAGCTGATCAGATATCCAATAATCAGCTGTGCCTGGCAGAGCAGACAAGATGTGCGCTTCACCTACTGTTCTCACTATTAGAGATAATAGCTTTCACAGAAAAAAAGAAGAGGACCTTGTTTGTGAAAATGTGCATAAAACATGTATGGTTTATTGAAGAAATAGTGATACATCAGTAAATGGCAGGGCTGGACTGGCCCACCGGGATACCGGGAAAATTCCCGGTGGGCTGCGGCACCTGGGGACGATCTGACAGCCCTGATCAGCCCTGTCAGTCTCCCAGCATAATTAACCTTAATTTCGTCCGCTTGCCCCGCCTCTGCACACAAGCACCGCCTCCAGAACATAGCTCCGCCTCCCTCGTGTAAGCCCCACCCCCACACGTTACTCGCCGGAAGGAAGAGGCAACAAAATGGAAACTTCACCTACCAGGTAAGCTTCAGCCATGACAGTGATTGTGTGTGTGTGTCTGCAAGTGAGTGAGCTTGTCTGTGTGTGTGTACCTGCTAGTGAGTGAGCTTGTCTGTGTGTGTGTGTGTGTGTCTGCTAGTGAGTGAGCTTGTCTGTGTTTGTGTGTGTGCGTGTGCCTGCTAGTGAGTGAGCTTGTCTCTGTGTGTGTGTGTGTGTGCCTGTTAGTGAGTGAGCTTGTCTGTGTGTGTGTCTGCCTGTTAGTGAGTGAGCTTGTCTGTGTGTGTGTGTTTGCCTGCTAGTGAGTGAGCTTGTCTGTGTGTGTGTGTGCCTGCTAGTGAGTGAGCTTGTCTGTGTGTGTGTGTGTGTATGTGCCTGCTAGTGCGTGAGCTTGTCTGTGTGTGTGTGTGTGTGTGTTTGCCTGCTAGTGAGTGAGCTTGTCTGTGCGTGTGTGTGTGTGTGCGTGCCTGCTAGTGAATGAGCTTGTCTGTGTGTGTGTGTGCCTGCTTGTGTTTGTGTGTGTGTGTGTAAATGAGCTTGTGTGTGTGTGTATGCCTGCTAGTGAGTGAGCTTGTCTGTGTGCAGGGCCGGTGCAAGGATTTCTGCCGTCCTAGGCAAAGTTCCATTTTGCCGCCCCTTCATGTCACTCACTGACAGATATACACACGCTGACACAAATACACTCACTGACAGACACACACACAGAAACTCACTGACAGACATACACTCAATCACTGGCAGACACATACACACTTACACACACACTCACTGACAGAAATACTCACTCAATGACAGACAAACACACACACACACACTGACACTCACTGACAGACATACACACAGACTCACTGACATACTGTCATGCCTTAATTATAATATCCTCTTACTTCCTGGTTCCACGGAGCTTAGCCACACCTCTTTATGACACGGTCTCTCTATTTAATCTGACCGCACCAGCTGATCGACGCTGGATTATTGAACTACGTTCCGTACTCACGAACCGGCTGCAACATCGTTGTGAAAGCCTCTGTTACCGGACCGGACTGGAAGCCTTCAAGTTCCCTTCACCTTTCCTCATCCACGACTAAAGCTGAACTCTCACCATTCAGGATAAACCGCCTCTGAGGAAATCCCGGGAACCAGTGTTCTATGTGCCGGAAGCTAAGTAAAACCTCTGTGATAAGCGTTGCATCTCAAAGCTGTTATTTCCTGTCTCCAAAGTCCTTCGTTAAAGCCAACCCGTTACAGCTAACTTCAACTCATACTTTGTCTCAGTTAGCTGCATCTGTCTTACTTCAGTTAAAGTCTATGGAACAGCTATTGTAACTTCTTATCACCTAATTAACTAATACTACTAAAGGACTCTTTCTGATTCAGTCACCGTTTACTACTTAAAGCTACAGTGCATCTAATTGTGGACTTCAGTTATCGTTTACTACTTAAAGCTACAGTGCATCTAATTGTGGACTTCAGTTATCGTTTACTACTTAAGGCTACA
Organism: Pelobates fuscus; assembly: GCF_036172605.1. Lineage (NCBI taxonomy): Eukaryota > Metazoa > Chordata > Amphibia > Anura > Pelobatidae > Pelobates > Pelobates fuscus. The sequence continues at coordinate 453,254,349 of NC_086317.1, forward strand.
GTGCATACAATTGTGGACTTCAGTTATCGTTTACTACTTAAAGCTACAGTACCTGTAAATTGGAATTAAAGTCAATACCTTTTACTTTTTATAATAAATGTTCAAACTATAAGAAATCTGCAGTTGTGTTCCTTCATAACAAATGTTTAGACGTGACACATACATAGACACTCACTGACACACACACACACTCGCTGACAGATATACTCACTCAATGACAGACAAACACACACACACACACTGACATGCATATACTCACTCACTGACAAACGCATACAGACACTTACTGAGAGACATACACACACTCACTGACAGACATTCACTCACTGACATACACACTCACACAGACACTCACTGACAAACATACACTCACTCACTGACACACACACACTCACTGACAGATATACGCTCACTCAGTGACAGACATATACTCACTCGCTGAGAGACACACACACACAGACAGACACTCAGTGACAGACATACACTCACTCAGTGACAGACACTCACTGACAGACACAGGCACTCACTGACACACACACACAAACACACACAGGCACTCAGTGTCACACACACACTCACTGACAAACACTTAAACACTCACCTCCTAGGATCCAGTGTGGGGCAGCTCCTCACTCCTCCCGTCCGCCGTTTAGTATGCCAGGGCCGGAATGACGTCATATTCCAGCTCAAGGCATCACAGAGGGCGCATGAGGGAGGAGTGAGAGGCTGCAAAAACAGCCTCCCTCGCCGCCTTCTCCTTCCCCCCTCTCCTCCGGTCACCGGGATTTTATGGCAGAGCAGGCACCTGTCATCAAGGTAAGAAGGTGCCTGCTCTGCCATACTGTGACAGGGCTCTTCTGGGCGCCTTTGGGTGCCTGGAGGAGCGGCCTGGTGCTGAGGGGGGGGTGGCTCTAGAGCCGCAAGCCCAGTGCTGCGGCCCGAGACGGGGTGAGCCCATCAGGAAATTCCCGGTGGGCGCCCCCCAGCAGGCCGGCGCCCTAGGCGAATGCCTAGTTCACCTAACGGTGGCGCCAGCCCTGTCTGTGTGTGTGTGTGTGTGCCGGCTAGTGAGTGAGCTTGTCTGTGTGTGTGTGTCTGCTAGTGAGAGAGCTTGTGTGTGTGTGCCTGCTAGTGAGAGAGCTTGTGTGTGTGTGTGCCTGCTATTGAGTGAGCTTGTCTGTGTGTATATGTCTGCTAGTGAGAGAGCTTGTGTGTGTGTGTGCCTGCTAGTGAGTGAGCTTGTCTGTGTGTATATGTCTGCTAGTGAGAGAGCTTGTGTGTGTGTGTGCCTGCTAGTGAGTGAGCTTGTGTGTGTGTGCGCATTCTAGTGAGTGAGCTTGTGTGTGTGTGTGTGAGCTTGTCTGTAGTAAGCTTGTGCGTGTCAGAGCTTGTCTGTAGTAAGCTTGTGCATGTCAGAGTTTGTCTGTACTACATTTGTGTGTGTGTATGCTAATAAGCTTGTCTGTGCAGGTCAGTGAGATTGTCTGTCAGTGAGCCTATTTGTGTGCATCTGTAAACTTGTGTATTCATGTCAATGAGCTTATATATATCAGTGAGATTGTTTGTCTATGACGCTGTGTATCAATGAGCTTGCTGTGTCTGCATGTGAGTATGCTTACTGTATAATTAAATGTTTGACTCTGAAAGGAATATTTTATTTTAGAAAAAACAAATATATATTGTAACGGACGCCTTCCATTGACGGATGCTCCTAGCGCTTCCTGAGGACTCCCAGCACTGCAGACGACACCACAACCACCGCAGACTCCACAACCACCGTAGCTTAACTGGAGCCGCGCCATCTTCCTTCCACCCTGAATGAACCTCCAGCATTCAGGACCGTGTGGGAAAGACCTCTCCTCCAAGGAGAGCGTAACAGGAACAAGAGTTAAGTGATTAAAGCTCAAGGGAGTATGCAGAGCATAGCAATCCCCAGTGTGATATAGCAGTTCCCTCCAATAACGAGACAAAGCTACGTATTGAGGGTCAAGAAGAACTCTGATGTTTAATGGCAGGTACTCTGCTTTTATGCAGTGCTCCCCTGCAAGGGAGACGCCCACAGGCAATTAGGCATTAACCAATCACATATCGGTTGCATCCCACATATTCCCTCCCCTCTGCTTGGGAGATAATTGAGTTTCTTACTGTATCTACTCAATTATCTCCAAGCTAAAACTTATACATTTTTATACATTTTTATAACTCCAAAACTATCTTCATGAAAATATTAATAATCAGCATACTTTACTTACAAACATATCCAAAATTCAGCTAATTCCATCCAGGGGTTAAAGAGTTAGCTGGAAGTCCTTTATGACCGACCGCAAACACATTTTCATGCCCAAAACAGTTCCACAGATTCAGGCTGTGCGGTCGGTCTATTTTTGCCCTGAAAAGTTACAAAGTCCCATCCGAAGGCAGCGTTCGAATCGTCGAACTCACTTTGACTTTTGTCGAAGTGTCGAAGTGAAACCGGGGTTGTGTTTCCGTGGTGTTATATTGTCTACCAGAGGTCTATTTTACATCCAGAAAGGACAAAGTCCTGTTTGAACGTGTGTTCGAATCTTCGAACGGGACTTAGTTTCCAGCCGCAGTGTCGAAGGGTAGGGGAAGGTACAGCTCACCGCGTTCGACTGGATTAAAATGGCCGCCGCCACATGTTCGACTGTAATGGCAGCCACTTCGATGACTTCGACACTTCGGCACTTCGACTGCATTCAAAGTGCCAGTTTAAAAGTTGTAATACTGCTCCCAAGTATTTAAAGGGCCAGGAACAGCATACAAAAATCCATAGTGCCCAAATATACTTCTTGAAGGGTTAATACACCCCAGGGCCATAGTCGTAGGGCAGGAGGCTTGCAACCAGGCTTCTCCAGTTCACAGTGGCGAGGTTGGTTCCGCCACATATATATTAACCATAATATGTAAGGGGCTATGTCTTGCCACCCCAGATGATTGAGTCATATATAAATACATATTATTGGTCAATATATAAATATTTGTTTTTTCTAATATAAAATATTCCTTCCAGAGTCAAACATTTAATTATACAGTAAGCATACTCACATGCAGACACAGACAATCTCACTGACATACGCAAGCTCATTGATACACAGCGTCATAGATAAACAATCTCACTGATATATATAAGCTCATTGACATAAATACACAAGTTTACCGATGCACACAAATAGGCTCACTGACAGACAATCTCACTAACATGCACAGACAAGCTTATTGGCATATACACACACAAATGTAGTACAGACAAACTCTGACACACACAAGCTTACTACAGACAAGCTCACACACACACACACACAAGCTCACTCACTAAAATGCACACACACACACACACACATATAAAATGTATTTATATATGACTCAATCATCTGGGGTGGCAAGACATAGCCGTACGTATTACATGTGACAATACGTGGCGCAATGACTTATGGGGCTGGCACATATTTCTTTTCCAGGGCTGCTTTGTATCCCCAGTCTGGCCCTGGTGAATGGAAAACCAAATCGCAGGAAAATAAGAACAGCAGACTTGAAATTTTATTACAAATCAAATATTTTTTCTGTAAATTTTAAAATTATAAAGTGCCAACAAATTCTCTAGCGCTGTACAATGGATGAGCTATCAAACAAATAATTGTAATAAGACAAGATGGACGCACAGGAACAGAGGGTGCAGAGGGCCCTGCTCAAACAAACTAACATTCTAAGGGGAGAGTGGAAAAATGGATTTAATGAATGAAAGGTGAGTTTACAACAAAGGTTTAGTTTATAAAATGATGCAGTTAATTAAACGAGGCAGTTCCATGTTTCCACTTGTTCCAGTAATGAATTAATATTGTTTAGGATAATGTGTGAAATTAGGATGTGACCACTCTGCCTCCTGCCTTCAGCTCTTGTTTTATAAAATAATTTTAAAGGGATGGGCAAAGGGGTCCCATTACTCTATAAAGCATGTTGGCTGATTATGGAGATCTGAATTTGACCAACATGTTAAAAGAGAACTGTCTATAGAGAACTGTCTCTAATGGAAATTACATAGTGATACCCTGTTTTCTTATATATATATATATATATATATGTACATATTGCAGATACAGCAAGTGGAGTTACTTTCAAGAGATTGCGACAATCAGAGGTACGACCAGACGATAGGCCTTCGGCAGAGCATAAGGGTCTCAATTATTATTATTATTTATAAAGAGCCAACAAATTCCGTAGCGCTGTACAATGGGTTGACTAAGAGACATGTAGTTGTAACCAGATGGGTTGGACAACACATGAACAGAGGGATTGAGCCCCCTGCTCAATGAGCTTACATGCTAGAGGGAGTGGGGTGTAGTGATAAAAAAGTAAGGGTAGGGTAGAAAAGTAGGTTGCTAGGATGGGACACACTTGTGTACTAGTGAGGATAGGTAGACAGAAGCAGTGTAATGGAGAGATCCAATGTGTAGTGAATAAGCCCCAAGTATCTCTTGCGGTTGAGCGGCTGCTTACCATTCTCCTGTATTTTTCTTTTCAAGCATGGATCTTCTGGGCTGGGAACATCTTGTCTCAATAAAAAAGAGTGGAGCGCCATATACCTTTTTTTAATTGAGATTTCATTTTTCTGGGTGTTTTTTTGGAAGATCGCACATTAAGTGTAGTAGCAGCTAAAAAATTTAGAATTTTAAATTGATTTTATTAATAAATACAGGTTTTAACACATATCCCTTTTATTGGGAAGATCTTGTGTTTGAAAAAAATAAATTTCTGTTTTTTCAATCTTTTAGGAAGGTTTGTGAACATATTTTCTTCAAACATTTCTACAAAGGAACCTATTTTGTAAAGCTTAGTGCCCCCTTCCCTTGCATCCATCCCCTGCAGCTACCTAGGTGTTTATATAAGTGCAAGATGTTAAGTTCTGTATGGCAATGTATTTACACCATTTCCAAGCATGTTTGTTTTTTTTTTTTTTTACAATTTCCATGTTTTTGCCTCCTGGCTAAACTTTGCCTGTAGAGGTTAGGACCTTAAAATGAAACATTTTAGAGCAATATTATTATTCCATACTACTGATAAAGTACTTGAATATTCTGCAGGGCTATATAATAGGATTCTAACAAAAATACTGGAAATGATCATTATTAAAAAAAAGAAAAAAAAAAAACAATCCGAATCTAGCTGGCCAATACACAGTCTAAGAATACGCATTTTAAACAGATACGGGAGGTGCACACGAATTATAACTACTTTTTATTTACAGTTTGAAGAAATTTTGGGCATCTGAGATAACCTTCAACTCTAAAATAGATTGATATCTGAAGTCACCTCCACATCTAGAAGATGATGGCCATATTTTTCATTAAGAGTTAAGTGGAACATTTTATTCGGTAAATTATAATTTACAGATTTTTTTAAGTGCCAATTTAAGCACTATCATTACTACAGCACTTTGTAGTGGTTATGGTGCAAGTAGTCCTTTGACCACCTCACAGATTCAGTCTCAGATGAAGTGCTGCAACAGTGGTCATGGTCTCCCGGTGGGGTGGACCCCTATTGACCATCTATTCATCATCAACATTCATGCTAGATGAATAATAGCGATATGTACTGTTTTTTTTTTCTACATATAAATGTGCCCTATATCTATCTCTTCTCTCCTAATAACTATACTCCCTAGTTCGCTGTTTCTTCACTGCTTCCTTTAATACATGTAAGTTGGAGTTCTTGCGAATGTTTGACATATGCTTTACCATATTTCGTTTGGCCTTTATTTTATTTTTTGTTCACTGTTCAGTATCCTCGTTTGCTCTTTCTTCCACATCTTGCTATTTGCTACTTAACTTACACATTGCTCTAATTCCACATATCACCTGGAGGTTTTCTTGTTTGTTTTTTAAGCAAGATGCGTTTGCCTCTATATTTTCAACTATTTATTAAATAATTGAAAGCGGCTCTGGCACAAATCCATAAATTCCAGTTCAATCAAATAATATCATAGGACAAATTAGTGATAACTTTTTTTTATGGGCAAAACCAAGCTAGACCAACGATGGAGCTTCCACTGCCAGGTTTTCTAATTTCCCAGAAGCCAACAAGCTACTTCTTGCACATTTGCACATTGAGCAAGTGTAGCAATTCTAAACCTGCTCATCCTGGCAGCCCACATCAAGTTCTGTGAGTTCCAGGCGGCCCCACGCTGCCTCCTGATTACTGGGCCCTGGAACCATTGCTGACATCAGATGCTGCATCTTCACACCTGTTTATGGTTTACATCATTTATGGTTTGGGGGTGTTAATGATGCCATATCCACTATTTAAAGCTAAATATGAACAATATTTAGTGCGGTCCTCTATATTCTCAACAGTGCATTTTTATATCTAGGGATTTTCTTGTATTTTGACTTGGCGTGTTCTAACTACCCTGTTCTCTGTTACCCTTGACCTTGTTCTGTCTTACATTATTGTGTACCTTTCCTGTGTTTGACCTTGGCTTTCTCTGACTATTCTCTTGTCTCTTATGCATTAAGTCTGGCCACCTCAAAGGACCGGTTATACATTCCCTACCCTATCATTTATATTATTTTCATAAAAGCTATGTGTTTTGGCTCTGTACCCCCAACCATGACAGCAAGACATTTAATGGGAGAACCTGCAGTGTTGCAGAATTCACCATAGACCTCTGTTTAGTACATGTGTGCATGTGGGAGAGACAGCAGTGATGCAGGCTCTTAGAAGATGAAAAGACAGAAGCTGAATATGGATCACATAGTAATGATTGCAGTACTGAGCTTCAGGCAAGTGCATCACCTGATATTTTTTCACCCAGGCTAAGTAATTCATATTCAATATCACATTATTTTTTATTTTTTTTGGAGGGAGGGGGATCTTTGCAAAATACACAACAAAACCAAAAATAACAGCTGCTTTAAAAGGACACTATAGTCACCAGAACCACTACAGCTTAAAGTAGCTGTCCTGGTGTCTATTGTCTGTCCCTGCATGCTTTTTAATGCAAAGGCTGCCTTTGTGTCGACACACCCTGTACCGAGATGCTAAATGTTTCCCACAGAGATACATTGATTCAATGCATCTCTATGAGGAGATCCTGATTGGAGCAGCGCAGCCTTTTGGTGCACATGTGCAATAGCCTCCCAATGCTTTTCCATGCACCTCAGTGGTCAGTGGAACGTTACCCTTTCACTACCATATTGTTTGCATTAAGAAGAAAATAGCATAACATTTGTTTGAAAAATGAAATATAGCGCTAGAACAGAAATGAAGGATAAACATGTTAAGCATTTTCATACATATATAACTGATTAATGACGCTTTAAAAAAAAAAAAATAACTTTTAAACCCTTACTCTGCTAAAGGAATTCAACCCAATATATTTATATTTTTGTCCAAACTATCTGTCCTATACACGACTTTGAAGGCTGTTATTGTTACCTGCAGAAAAATAGATCTAATGTACTCAGAGACCTCTTCCTTTTCTCTGCAGGTGAACAATCAATGCTGGGTCAAAGAGGAAGGTAAGTGAGTTTTGTGGGTAAAATGTCTTTGTTGTAAAGCTTTGCTATTGCTTATGCAAAATGAAAGTAACTCTGTATATACGTGCTAATAAGAGTGAAGTGGTTAATATTTGGCTAGTGTTTGAAGACATCTATAACCAGTGCTATATTTTGCCTGAATGAAGTTCCTTGCACTTATAATCAGTACTCTCGGATACCTCTGATTATGCTTATAAAAAGAATCACTGATAATCAGTACTGGTTACTATATCAATCTCTATCAAGTTCTTGCGTGTGCTAAAAGCATTTATATTCCCTCTTGTTTATTCTCCTGGTAGCTGCCTCTGATTACTTGCTATTTAATTTGGACTCTGTTTCAGCAAGGCATCAATAAAAGTTAAGTTTAAACAGCCGAGCAGCCTGTTCTTCAGCTATGTTGAATAAGAACTCAAGTATATTTCCTTCAATTTAAGCTTCCTGCAGAGATCACTACGTGAGGCCTCATTTCTTCCCAGGAACTCTTGGCTTTTGAAGGTGAGTGTACGTTCAGTTCTCTAAGTTGTATTTTCCCAAGCTCATACATAATACTGGTTCATATTTCCTGTCTGAATAAGTGCATCTTCTCTCGTATCTGGCTGAATAAATGTCCAATTTCCTGCTCCGGTCATTGTATAAGCATGGATCACATTGTACCTTCGCAAAGTGGCAGATTATTTCTTTTGAAATAATTTTTATTGAAAGGCTTTAATATTTTATGGGGATATAACAAGGGAAAAGGGAATAAGACAAGTAGGGGAACAAATTGGGGAAAACAGATTATCTAATTCTAAGCACACGCTTATAATATACACAAGGGATCCACAACATATAACTAATCACAGAGCACGTTAGCTTGTATTAGAAATGAAGAATAGAGAAACTGAATAAACAAGACATCAATAATATCTGAAATAATTGGTGGCCGAATATTTCTATGTTTTCAGCGCAAGATTGATCAGCACTAAAAAATAATGTATTTTGTATACATAAACACTAGGGTTAGTAACTGGGAGAGACTAAGGTTTCCTGTATGTATTGATTAATCCTACATCTCGGATTAGTTTTTGTAGAAACAGGCTCAAGTGACTGTTGTTTTTGTGCTGTTTTAAGTGCTGAAAAACTCGGCTTATACTCGAGTACATACGGTAAATTGCATGCAAATGGGTTAAGGTCAGGAATTAGACACGACTATATATATATATATATATATATATATATATATATATAAAAAGAAAATCTCAAAAAACTAAAATAAAAAACAAAAAATGTTTTGCATCTGTTTTTGCTCCAGCCAGTGGGTTGTAGGGTTCTTTATGTATTAAGGAATATTGTTTTATTGTTGTAAGCCCCATTCCGTTTAACCTCAGATGGTAGAAAACGCGAGAATCTCCTATTTGCTGGTATTATTTAGAATTCAGCCTTTGAAGTCTAAAAAATACAAGCTACTCCGTGATCAGAGAATTTGTGTCAATGCAAAAATATAATGTCTACAATATAAGCATATAATTTAGAATGTTTTCTATAGAAATATACCGCACATAGTCACAGACATAAAGAAAACAGTTGATTCAGGCTTTAAATTGAAAAAAAAAAGCAAGCGGAACTGGCACGGAGGGACATTATAAATATCTCCCGTAACATGAAGCAGAGAAAAAATAATAAACAGCCAGTATGACACCTTTTATTGGACCAGCAGTGCTTTACAGTATTCAAGCTGTGCTATGTCACAAGGTCATTCCAGCGGCATAGCACTTGTATAGCAAGTTAATCATTGAAACATTTTGTGACATGATGGTCTGTTGTGGGAATTGATAAACAGTATACAATGAGATTGTATATGATACATGGCAGAGTAAAAATTATATCTTGGTTTTTATAATAGACGAAGTGGTAGGCAACCTACCCAGCACTCCAGATGTTGTGGTCTACAGCACCAACAATTCTCCTAAAACCATAATGCTGGCAAAGCTTTATGGGAAATGTAGTCCACAACATCTGGGGTCCTGAAGGTTGCCTACCCTTGTCATAATGTATAGTGTGAGAAGGAATATAATATAAAATTACTTAAATATTGGCAAAGGTTTCTTAGAAACCTAATTGTATAGTTATTTTATTTAATTGGCTCTTAATGTAATTTTATAATATAATATATATATTTTTACATTTATACTTTATTGATTTCAAAATTTCAGGGAGGGAAAGGTACAGGAAGAAAAGGGGGTATAGGGGAACCAGTATAAGGCATGTGTGTCATTGTTCTACATCAAGGTACGTACCAAAACAATTTAGGTAAGCATACATTAGCACAGATCATAATACACATATTATGAGAGTTAGGATGAGAGTTGAGAACACACATCAGCTGACAGTCACTGGAGAATTAAGGTTGAGGGGGCATAGGCTGAGATTGTTGGATGATAGGGTTTGCAAGGAAAAAAAAGCTGGTGATCTGACACAGGAAATGGAGTGGAACAAAGATTAGAAACCATGCATGCATCTGGAAAAATAAGATCGAGGGTTTTGTCAGCTACATATGCGGGACCATGGCAGTAAACAATAGTGACATTTGCAAAGGTGGGTTTGAATAGGAAAACTGAGTGAACTTCAAAAGAGGAGAAGTAGAGAGAAGGGATAGTGTGTGTTGAAGTTTGGATGAGCAGCATGAAAGCATAAACCATATTCTGTTACCCTTACTGTCAGATTGTCTAGGGGTGTGAGTTAATTGAAGAACACCAAAGGATAACAAGGCAGGGGTAGCAGTGTCAGAGGGAGATAGAAATGTTTCAGTTAATGCTAATACGTTTAAAGGTCACAAGATGAATAAGCCAGGGATAGCACAGAGCATGGATTTCAGAGAGCAGTGTGAAATGAGGTCTTAAAGGGAGAGTTACATGGGATGGATATAACAGTGGTGTGGTTTCTGGTGTTGGCACAATGTAGGTTAGCGGAGGATGACCTGGGTTTGAAGAGTCATCACCAGCTGACAGTAGCAAAAGTTTAAAAAGGTTGAGAAGGTGGGAGTAATAATTAAATGCTTGGGGTGAGAGCTTACATTTGTAGGCTTTGAATGGATTTGGTGGAGAAAGGTTGGATATGTATACGAAAAGTGCATGGAATGTATAGAGAGGAGAGGAAAGTAAAGTGGAAGAAATAAAGAGTGTGTCAACAAGAACAGGTAAACAGTAAGATGGGGCGGAGCCTGGACACTGAGCAGTCCAGACGTGTGCTGCCTGGGCTCCCACGTATGGCACCCAAAACTTAACATTTTGAACAAACACCTACCTGGATGCAAAGCTCAACTACGCTTGTAACTGAAACACCTGTGGTGCTGGGAATACCTTCCGTGGATTACTCCGCCACTGGAAACCCTGACTCGAGGCTTTGTGGCCTACCAGTGACCGAGTGGAGGAGAGGCGGCCGCTCTCCTACTGTTTCTACTGACAGTGAGATACTCGACTAGTGCTGTCCCCCCCTCTGTACCAGTGGGGGTTGGACATAATTGGTGTGTTTGCAAGAAAAGGTAATTGGTACGATCTATAAAGTTAGCGAGTACCCTTGGGTGGGTGGCATGTAGGGTAAGGTAGATAAGAATTGATCCAAGAATCCAGAAATGCAAAAGTCTTTGGCTGCTAGAGTCCGGAGTGCAAACTTATGACTGATGTTTGGGGCACAGGCTCTAAGAGAGACTCTGGGGTTAGATAAAACAGCATATTGAGATGAGAAAAAAACTAATCAAGGAAAAAATCTGAGGAGAAATGTTTGAAATTTAAAGATATGAGGGGATGGGAGAGATCAGATAGGTGAAAGTGATAAATTGTGAAAATAAATTAACAACACTATAAGTACAATACCTCGAACAGTAACAAAAAAATAAACATTTAACAAAGCAAGAGTTAAGTATAGAAGGTACAATATTTTTGAATTAAACAATAATAAAAAATTAAACTCATATAACTGTTATGCAATATACCAATATCTGATATGTTTGTTAGAATTAGTGATAGTATTAAATGGACTGAGTTAGTAGAGGTTCTTTGACATCAAGGATGTTATTGCGGTCTGTGACTTCCGAATCTATTATATTGCAGCCTGGTTGTAGCATTTCCATGGATGGCTCGCACTGATTTATCCCTATGTGTTGTATTACTGAAAAGGACATTTATCACAATAAACAAGACACAGTCATTCACACCTCCCCTTAAAACTTTCAACACAGAATCACCTTAGCTCACCTCGTGTTTCCTCGTCAAAACAGGGTTTGTGAACTCACGAAACACTCATTATTATCTCCAAGCATTTAATTACAGAGAGATTCCTTGCAGGTGTATGAAAACTAGACTTGAGCAAAAAATGTATTTTAGGTGGTTTCTCTGAATCAGATTCCTCTTAATCCACACCTGAACAAACTGATCTATCCGAGATTTACCTGCCGGGTCTTATTCAATGAATAAAACTCCACAGGTAAATCCTGAACAGATTAATTTCTTCAGCTGTGGATCAAAACGAATTTGCTTTGGAAGTGTCTTAATTCTTTTGCACAAGTATGAAAAAAAACAGTGTCCAGTTTTTGTTCTTATGTAATGGAAATTTAAATGATTGGATTTGTTGGATACTTAAATTTGATACATTTCAAATATGCAGAGTAGTCTACAGGTATTTGGATATAAATGTTGATGTTTTTGCTCTGTACATTTTTTGGAATTGAAACAATAACTGTTTGCAAACTGCGTCAGAATTATTGTTCTGTGTAGGTTTGTGCATTTTGTTAAAAAAAAATTGATTTTTTTTTGATTATGCCAAATAATTAAAATTTTGTTTGGAGTGTCCGACATGGCTCAGTCTGGCCAAATGTCATTCATTCGGGGAAATATTTGGGTAAACCAAGAAGGTCCCAAAAACGGGCCGAAAAATATACTGCAAAATATATATCTTATATCAATTTTATTTATATATCTTGAAGTACACTAATAGGCGTATTTTTGCACTTTGTGGTTCAATGATCAACTGACAAAAAATAACCAATAAAGGGAAAAGAGGAGTAGCAGTATAAAAAGAGAAATCTATATTTATATATTTAGATGTATAAAATACATACACAGATTTGTTTTTTTCACTGCCTCTCCTTTTTTTCCTTCTGTTGGTCATTTATCACTTGACATGTGAATACAATCAACATTTAGTGGCTATCCTGTACCCATCTTCATCTTTTTGACCATATTTCTAGTTCAGTAGAGGAATATCACACACATACGCACACTCATACATTCATACACACACAGACACTCACACTCATACACATACACAGACTCATACACATATGAACACTCATACTCATACATTTAAACTCATACAAACACTCATACACATACACACACACACACACTCATACACAAGCACACACACACACACTTTATTTACCATTATTCTATATCACGTGGACTAAGTTTGGTTTTGTATCACATACTAATAAAACCAATGAGGTTAAAGATGACATTTAAAAAAAAAATATTCAGGAAATGTTAAGAACCAATTACCTTGCTCCAATCTAGAACCACACACATTTCTCTTCTACTCAGTCTGTTTGTATTGCTGCATAAATAATATAGATGCAAGCTTTCCACACTGCATTATGGTATTTATCAGTCAAACTTATTTTCATCATTCTTTCATTTCAAAAGAGTGATGACACATTAAAGGCTATGAACCAACTACAGGTTTTCTTAGCAGATTGCAATAACCTTGCAGCAAAACCCTGTATAACACAGATTCTTGATGTTAGCCGGGTAATTGTGCTAACTTTTTGACATTCTAAAGCCATTTTAGGAAACTGCACTCCAAGAAATGCCAACAGGTGCGTTACAAGTATCTATTAGCGGGCTATTTGACCATTTCTATTTATCCATTTTTTTGTCACACATACTGTACAAAACAATTGTGTTTCTATAACGTATTACCCTCCACAAAACATAGGACAATAAATAAATTTATAAAACACCAACAGACTGTGTCATTTTGAAATTTCTTACATTTTAGGTATCTGCTGTTTTATACTTGTCCTTGCGTCACATGTTTCAAATGTTTTTTTTTTTCAACAAAAACAACTCTATAGTGATTGGGTAAATTAAATATTGTCCTGTAAAATCATATACAATGGATAAAAATAGCTTTAGGGTATCAGTACTGTCAAATTAAAGATAAATGTCGGCATTATAACCCCAAAATCATTTTGCATTTATTTGTTTGTTTTCGTGCTCACTGTGCTAGAACAAGGAGCCAAAAAACAAAACAAAAACAACAAAAACCTGTCACTATAGGCTTCATAGTAATGATTTCACCAAGTGGTTCATACTCAATAGCTTGGTTCAATTCTAACATTTAAAATATCTGACTTATAGCCATTCTTACGGAACCAGAAAGTCAAAGCAATCTCTCTATGTTGAACACAGAAATTATGTTTATAATCAATCATGATATTTTTTTCAAAATCCAGCAGATGTCTAAGATGGTTAGAAAATATAAGAAGGCATGGAAACTATAGAAACTGGTGAAGTTTAAGTTCTCAAATAATGGGGTTTGCTTCTGTGACATATACTGTAAATGGAGATGAATACAAAATGTCTGAATTGTCACAAATTAGATTAAATTCATGTTCGTTTCATGCACATCTTAAGGGGGAATTGTCAGTCATCTGAAGTTTACAGCACTGAATAAAATATTGAAATCACCTATAACTTATGTGAACCTTTTCTCATGTGAAATGTATAATTCAGATATAGCAAATGGTATAATCCAGTTCATATAAAGCATAGCCAGGGCAAATGAGGAGAAGAAATAGAGTCTTTGTTTCTTTTTTTCGTTTCTCCGCATGCTTTCTCTTTGCTGACTGCCAGCTACAGGAAACCAGGTGTACATTTCTCTTAATTTCATTTTTCACTCAAATATATCATTATTTAACACCGAGATAAGTCAACCTTATATCAAAAATCCTGTGGAGTGACTGTTCCCCTTGTATGAATGTCTATTCATCTTTAATAATTTCCGCTTTTTCTTATTTCTTCCTAACTAAAGAAACATCAGTACATCACTACTCTTTAGGTACTGTGCATGGCCCTTGAGTAGGACCATCATAAGGATACAGTGGATTCCCCAGGATGCACTTAACAGTGGATTCCCCAGGATGCACATGCGACAAACGTTAGTCCTTCTTTGTACCAAATTCATCTACCTGTAAATGTTCTGCCGTATTTGTATCTTTTCTGTTCTTGCACAATTAATTTTCTTTGGCAATTGGGTAGTGATATTTATTACAGGATTCACAGATCTCTATGTACAAAATAAGATGCAAAAAATATCTGGTAAACATTTATTGCATGTGAAAAACTATTTAGAAGCGTCAATGGAATTGCAAAAAAAAAAAAAGAAAAGAATTGTTTGCTTCTTCAATTTATATTGTGCATCACTCACAATAGAATAGACCCTGGTTTTTCCAATTTGGAATTTTTCATAATTTGTTCTTGAGGGCAAAGTTACATCTGTTTGTAAATCACTATGGGAGTCTGTGAATTCACACTCACATTATTCATTTGACTATTGCTCCCAATTAATATCTAATTAACCAACTGACCTCAGTCTAATCATCATTGACTGCTTCTTTAGCCAAATAAATGAATTTAGTCCTGAATTAGAAATGCCATGCAGACTCTGTTAACACTTCTGGAGACCAAAAAGAGGGCAATTGAAGGGCAACTTGAATATTTATAAGAATGTCCTGAGTTGGTAATTAAATAAAGACTTGCATTTTGTACATGCATTTTGTACAAAGAATTGCAGAAAAAGGTTGGCTAAATGGTCTGATTGCCTCTTCTTTGCGTTTACATTCTACGGTGGTTAGGTAGAAAGAGCATTTTAAGGGAGCTGTAAAAATCTAGCAATCCATCAGGAACATTTCATTAGTCTGCTATGATGCTTGCTCGACCTTTATACTCTCACCCTATGTTTTCTAAAATATAAACCAAAAAAGTGGGACAAGCATTTAAATCCAAAGAGCAGCACAGTGTATGTGATTGCACCCACTTTCAATGAAAATAGTGAGCTGTGCCATTATAAATAACAACAATGTGTAATTATACATAGTTAAATAATAACAATAGGGAATCGTGTATCACAAAAAGCAATTACAATAATCTGTATAAGTGTATAGTACCAAAAGCACTCATTAGAGTGACACAAAACCACTACAATAAATACCAAAAGGTTGCGCTTGGAATATTTAACACAAAAAAACTTTTCTTCATAAATTCAAATCTACAAATATTAACATTTAAATACATAATAGTGCAGACCATCTATAACAATTAATTGTGATCAATAAAATAAATAATAATGTCAGGGGGTCCAACTCCTTGCATTATTTATTGTATTGATATTAACAGATTGTTATAGATGGCCTGCACTATTAAGTATTTATGTTATTTGAAGATTTGGATTTAAGAAGAATATATTTTTATCTGTTGAGTATTCCAAGCACACAACCATTTGGTATTCACCCTAAATGTTCTATTCATGAGTAACTGTAGGTTCATAGGAATCTACCCTGTACCCATAAATACACAATGCTTTTAGACTTATACATCATGGGGAATAAAAGAACCTTGTGGGTTTCTAGCATAATTTAAGGACTTTTCTAGTTACCGGTCATGAACATTAACAGGTCATTCCTTACTACTCATTAATACAATGCCAGTTCCACAACTCTATACATCTACTTGGCTTTTCCATCATGTATACTTTAGATTTGCAGATTTCATTAATTTATACTTACTTTTATTTCAAAATGTTTTTCTGATCAATTTTAAAGACAGATTTATTCTTCATCGGTCTACTGGATGATCCGCCCCTTTCTTGCACCAGATACTACCAAGGAGCTTGTCCATACTCTAGTAATTTCCCGCATGGATTACTGTAACCCTCTCCTGATTGGTCTTCCCAAAAGCCGTACTGCACCCCTACAGTCCATAATGAACACTGCTGCTAGACTGATTTTCCTCTCTAGTCGTTTCTCTCACACCTCATTCCTCTGCCAGTCCTTACATTGGCTTCCTGTATGCTATAGGAGTCAATTCAAGGTACTAACTCACACCTATAAAGCACTGAACAACTCTAGCCCCTCTTATATCTCCTCACAGATCCACAGGTATGTCCCTTCTCGGTCTCTCCGCTCTGCCCGTGACCACCTCCTGTCCGTTGTCCGCACCCGTACGGCCAACTCGCGCTTGCAGGACTTCTCGCGGGTGGCTCCCTTCCTATGGAATAGCCTGCCTACCGCCATCAGACTCTCCCCTAGTCTTGCATCTTTTAAGAAGTGCCTTAAAACCCATCTCTTTAGGAAAGCTTATGGACTCCAAGACTAACCCCTACCTCACATACCCGTCTCTTGCCCTCTCCTAAAGGGCAGCCCACCCTATTTGATTGTAAATTCCTGTCCTAATGTGTTTTACACCCCACCTCCTATAGAATGTAAGCTCCATTGAGCAGGGTCCTCTTCAACCTATTGTTCCTGTAAGTTTATTTGTAATTGTCCTATTTATAGTTAAATCCCCCCTCTCATAATATTGTAAAGCGCTACGGAATCTGTTGGCACTATATAAATGGCAATAATAATAATAATAATAATAATAATAATCACAGGAAATTTAGCAAATATCTTGATTGGCTAGGTTGGCAAGTGGTACGTATGTTACAGCCAATCAAAGTATTAAAATAGTGGATAATCCTCCTATTTCATAAAATAGGCTGATGTTTGTGAGCCCCAGATGTTGTTTTTCCAGATGTTAAGTTTCATTGTGCCAAATTAGCCACTGCACTAGATGAATCAGCCAAACTGGAATTGTCATATTTTTGCTCAATGTTGTAGTCAGTACTGAAGTCACCAACACTGGGTCTATTGACTAATAGAATGCTGTGGATGCCATTTCAATTAGATAGTTAGTTTTTTTTTATTATTAAAGTAACTCTTATGGTTACTTTTAAGCAGTAGAGACCTATCAATGGAGGCAGGTGCGGAAATGGGAAAAGAGATGGAAGGATCCACAATAAAGTCATGTAATTTGCATCACCAATGGCATCATGCTAATCACTAGCAATGTGAGCAGATAGAATGGAATCATCCCAAATTGCCAGGCAGTCAATTCTTCGGTGACAAGGAAAGGACCTACTTATTGCAGTGAATCCGGCAGTCACAGAATTAATAGATTCTATTAATTTGAAATAGAATACGATGCTATCTAAGCAAATCATTTTCTTACACCTGCCTAACCTCTGTTAGATTGATTCTAGTAGTCTGCACTTTATAACCTATAATATTGTATAAAAGCGTACAAAGATGCTCTTTTCAAAAGCATTGATTCATATCAAAAAGTTAAATTTCAACCTGCAGAAAGGAAAGTAAGAATTGTGAGCACAAAGTGTATATATTGAGGTACACTTCAAAGTCAATTTTACAAATGGAGACATCATAAAAATCAATATATCTAGTGCACTAGAGCCTCAATACCATGCCATATAACCTATTATTTCACATTACCGAGAAGTTTCATCTTATTTCAGTTAGCGTTAATGGATATATTGTTAACCAGAAAAATTAATCTAAAGGAACATACTATTTAAAAAAAGAAGTGCATCCTGTACAATCTCAGGAGTACTAATAAAGTGTTTTAGCACAATTTTAAAAATGCTGTAGTTAAAATACTTGTGAGTTACTTTTTATAGTATGTGACAGCAGATAAGAGCCATTCGGCCCATATAGTCTGCCCAATTTTATAAATATTTTCATTAGTCCCTGGTCCTATCTTAAGTCTAGGAGAGCCTTATGCCTATAAGATACGGTCTCCAGTACTGCGCACAACATTTCAAGTGAGGTCTCACCAGTGTTCTGTACAATGGCATGAGCCTCTTTTTACTGCTAATACCTCTCCCTATACAACCAAGCATTCTGCTAGCATTTCCTGCTGCTCTATTACATTGTCTGCCTACCTTTAAGTCATCAGAAATAATCACCCCTAAATCCCATTCCTCAGATGTTGGGGTTAGGACTCTATCAAATATTCTATACTCTGCCCTTGGGGTTTTACTCCCAGGATGCATTATCTTGCACTTATCCACATTAAATGTGAGCTGCCACAGCTCTCACCATTTTTCTAGTTTAACAAAATAATTTTCCATTTGGCTTATCCCTCTTGGAACATCAAATATCTTAGTATCATCAGCAAAAAGACACACCTTACCATCAAGGCCTTCTGCAATATCACTAATAAAAATATTAAAGAGAATGGGTCCAAGTACAGATCCCTGAGGTACTCCACTGGTGACAAGACCATGCTTCGAAAATACTCAAAAATTTGCAAATCGTGCCTTTTTTTTTACAATCGATACACAATGCAATCATGCAAAACTGCATCTCCTGCTTGTTTTTACAGAAGTTTTTTAATTTTCTATAGCCATACAAAACCTAAGCAGAATGACAGACAGACAGAAAGCATCTGGGGTCCAATTTTTTGTTTTTGAAAAGCAGAAATTGCGTGTTTTGGAAGGTACCTAATCGTCTCCTAGCGCGATATATACTAAATCCATAGAGTTTAAGTTCAAATAAGTGACAAATTCCCAGATACAGTCCAGGCCATCCATGAGTAATGTGCACATTGCCAGATTTAGCAGAGTATTTGTTTCTGCTATGCCTCTGTCAATGCCCATGTGAGTTTTCAATCTCTGTCTATTTTGAAATGTGCTATCACACATTATGCTGGCTTCTACTGTCATAAATGTATCACCACTATTCCATTTCTAAATTCCTTTATTGGAATGTTAGAACAATTCTAGATAAGCAAGTAAGATCCATAGCTTGTTCTTTATATTATAAAGTCCATATTAGGGTTATATGTTTAGAGTAAGCAAAATTATGTAATTACAGTATTATAGTTTTCATATCAAATAACGATATAGAAGAAATGATTAGTTATAATTAAAACACTTGTAAATTCTGCTGGTGATTTGCTTGCTTTGAAAGCGACCCCTCCGTGTGGTGAAATGGGGGTCTTAATTAAAGTGTGAGGTCCATAACAAGTAAATCCAGTTGCAGTATTTGTAGAATCACAGTAAAAGTGGGTGAGAACCAATATATACATATACAATATAAAAACCAAAACACAAAATGTGAAAATTATTTTGAATTCGCCTTGCATTCTCAATTTAGTAATTTGCCCTTTCTGTTTTGACTTGAAACCAACTAACAGGTTCTACATAGCGGAAATAATCATTATTTGTGTGATCCCGATGAAACATTATTTTAGAAGAGCATTTGGTAAACACAAGATACCTAACAAAATATATCCGCCTATTTCAAATACTCATAGATTGCCAGCATGTTTGTTCAGGGTGTTCTTCGCCTCTAAATATTATCTTTCTATAATTGTAAAGTTCTACAAAATAAATGATAATCATTAGAATATATCGGTTATAAAAACAGAGCACACATTTCATAAACAAATTATATATGTAATGTGCACACACACACACGCACACACACACACACGCACACACACACACACAGTGGAAAGTTATATCATTGATGTCATATCTCATTGGTTATTTCTGCAGACTTACTCACAAAACCTACAATTTAAAGGGACACTCCAGGCACCCAGACCACTTCTGCCCATTGGAGTGGTCTGGGTGCCAACTCCCACTACTCTTAACCCTGCAACTGTAATTATTGCAGTTTTTTATAAACTGCAATAATTACATTGCAGGGTTAACTCCTCCTCTAGTGGCTGTCTACTAGACAGCCACTAGAGGTAACTTCCTGCTCTATAGCACAGATTATCTATGCTAGAGCGTCGCTGGATGTTCTAACGCTGTGTGAGGACCTCCAGCGTCGCTCAAATCCCCATAGGAAAGCATTGAAATTCGTTTTCAATGCTTTCCTATGGGGAGACCTAATGCGCATGCGCGGCATTGCCGCACATACGCATTAGGTCTTCTTGGCCGGTGGGCTGGATCAGTCTCGCCCAGCGGCCGACGGAGCCAGTAGGAGGAGCGTCGCGGAGGAGGAGACATCGACGAGGGACATCGTCGCTGCCTTAGGTAAGTGACTGAAGGGCTTTTCACCCCTTTAGTAACCGGGTTTGGGGGGTGGGAGGGAGAGGGAACCGCCAGTGCCAGGAAAACTGATTGTTTTCCTGGCACTGGAGATTCCCTTTAAGTTATTATTATAATTATTATTATTAACTATTATAAAATCAGAGCAACAAGGAAATTAAGGTTCACTATTATACCTTCTCTTAAACACGAACGGCCAAAAAAGTCACTGCATCATTTAGTACTTATAGTTATATAGATCTGAACATATTCAGCAGCCAAATGTGATGCCAAAGTGAATTTGTAATGATCAGGATTGCTATAGATTAAATCATATGAATCCAATTAACTTAATAAATGGCAAAACTCTACGAAATTGAAACAAATGACAGCATAATTAAGTAAATAAATATATATTAATTGTTAATAACTGCATATTATTTTTATTTCAAATTGCTCTAACTCTTTGGCAGTAGTTTTTAAGTACCTGTCCTGGAAGAAGGTCTGTATTTAAGAGTGTTATATGTCTATTGATTGGGTTGACCTCTAACAAATATTCTTTCATCAAGACGTTAACAGATATGTCTGTTTACATAAACTCAATACACCTCCACTTCTCACTTTTTCACACCCTGACAATCATATTGATTCTTAAATGACCCTGACATTCGTTTGATGTCATTATTTGCCATATCCTCAGTGAGGACGGATGTTAATGCAAATTAGACTATCCCCAACTGCTTTCGAACATGTTCAAATGTCTTTCCTTCAAAATAATTAGTCACAGAGTTATGTTGTGTAAATAAAATTAAATCATACACACGGAATATTTGCTTGACATCTATTTTATATGCAAATGTAATTTAAAAACAAATTGCGTAGGTATAACATAATCTCAAGCAAAATATAGATTTTTAGTCAATATTTTCATTGCCGTTTGTGCTTCCATAGATGACCTGGTCCTTTTTTCAGCACTGTAATTCCATGCTGGGATGGTTGCTAATTATTTTTGTTTGAACTTTTATGCAAATTTAAGAGACTGATACTATAGTTACTACAGTTATTAGAAATGAATTGGGTAATAGTAAAATGTAGGTCACAATACCAAAAATTCAAGTTTAACATTTTCCCAACTTGGCTGTTTTGACTTTCAAATTTAGATTCACTTGTCAAATTGTCTATTTCCCTCTTGGACAGCTTGGCTGGCTTCATCATGCAGTGATTTCTTCTTGCAGACCGCGTGTAGGGTGGGAGGTGATTTTTCTTTTCTGACTTTATGCTGGCGAGTAGAAGTCTGATAGTGAACCCATGTATTAAAGGAGCACTTCCAACCCCATAGTAACTTTAGTTCAATGAAGGTTTAATGGGTACCAGAAGTTCTGGACATTATCTTATCTTCAAAAGTTCAACCGTTTTCCAATGGCCCAAGGCACTCAACAGGCTACAACATACTATAACTCTCAATGGGTAGCCAGTGATAGGCTGGGAGTGTCAACTGCTCAGAAATCTTCCTGATACCGCAACAGTCGGAAAGTAAGAAAGAGGCAGAGGTGTCAGGAGCCGGGGGACCAACTTCAAGGTTAAACTATTGGAAAACTGTTTAATGCCTGCAGGTAAAACCGTACCCAAACACTCCTGCCCCCATTACAACTTAATTCAGCTGCAGTTGTTAAGGAAGTGTTCCTTTTATTTTTTGGTTTGCTCCATATAATCTTGACTCTTAGTTTAGCTATGACATTCACCTGTAGTCAGGAGTCCAATGCTTTGAATCTTCTCTTTGATGCATTCAATCACTTCGTTCCTGAGCTATTTTTGTATGAGATATATTGCCAAGCACATTTAATCATAATCCTCTTGTCTGTTTGCCTCCTGCTACAGTGCTTAAACCAGAGGATCTTTAGTACTGGGACTTCGTCTCAATATTTGTGTTCCTTCTAGAGATTTTATCCATGTATTAACAATGTGTTCTATTGTATTAACAATGTTTGTACATTATATTGCACAACACTGTATAAACAGCTAGAATAAATTAATACTCTGCATTGAAGTGGAAACGCTTGTACCAACACTGCGATGGAATACGCTTTTTTGTTTTGTTCTATATTTGCTTGTTAAAAATAAATTATTTTTTGTTGTTGTTATTTTCGTTTTGTTTTCTGCGTGTTTTGTGAGTGTTATTTATCTTGTGTCTTATATCTTGTTCAGTCTTTTAATTCCCCCAGTGCTTCAATGTCTACGTTTCAGGATATGAAAAGACAAGTAAAACTGATTACTTGTATGAAAGAAGTGAAGTTAAACTCGACAGCTTGTGGAATGACTGTGAGTAGCTCCCGACGCTTGTCCTCATATTGCTAATCCAAAGGCTTTGTGTTCAATCTTTCACTAGATAATTCAAACAAACAGTTGCACTGCATGTTCTCAATGATTAAATATAAGACATGTCAAGAAATAAAATAGGAATTCTACATATAATTTCTTAGTAATGCCAAGTAGGCAAACTCTGCCTTCAGCAATGAATTCTTCATTAATCATAAAAGACATTGTAAGTAAATAAAGATTCTCGGAGACTTAACACATGATTCTGATACTGACTGCCTTCTCATGAATTGCTAGAAAAATGCTGATATGGCAGAAGTTTCTCTGCACAGAGCAAATATCTCTCAAACAACATATAGTGTATATAAATCACAATGAAATAAAATATATAATTGGATGTAGCATTATTTTTCTCATAGTTACATAGTTACATAGCTGAAAAGAGACTTGCGTCCATCAAGTTCAGCCTTCCTCACATATGCTTTTGCTGTTGATCCAAAAGAAGGCAAAAAAACCCAGTCTGAAGCGCTTCCAATTTTGCAACAAACTAGGAAAAAAATCCTTCTTGACCCAAAATAGCAGTCAGATGTCTCCTTGGATCAAGCAGCTATTACCCCACTAATTAGAAATTATATCCCTCTATGTTATGTTTTTGCAAGTATTTATCCAATTGCAGTTTAAACATCTGTATAGACTCTGACAAAACCACCTCTTCAGGCAAAGAATTCCATATCCTTATTGCTCTTACTGTAAAAAACCTTTTCTTTGCCTTAGATGAAATCTCCTTTCTTCAAGCCTAAATGTGTGACCTCGTGTCCTATGTATAGCCCTGTTTATGAATAGATTTCCAGATAATGGTTTGTACTGGCCCCGAATACATTTGTATAATGTTATCATATCCCCTCTCAGGCGCCGTTTTTTCAAACTAAAGAGATTTAAATTTTTTAACCTTTCTTCATAACTAAAATGCTCCATTCCTTTTATCAATTTTGTAGCTCGTCTTTGCACTGTTTCTAGGCCATGATATCCTTCTTTAGAACAGGTGCCCAAAATTGCACAGCATATTCAAGGTGTGGTCTTACCAGCGATTTATAAAGAGGCAAAATTATATTTTCATCTCGAGAATTTATGCCCCTATTTATACATGACAAAACCTTACTGGCCTTAGCAACGGCAGATTGACATTGCATATTGCTACCTAATTTATTGTCTATAACAATTCCCAAATCCTTCTCGTGTGTGGTTATCCCTAGTTCACTACCATTTAGGGTGTAAATTGCTTGTGCATTCTTAACCCCGAAGTGCATAAATTTGCATTTTTCTACGTTAAATTTCATCTGCCATTTTAGTGCCCAGTCCCCCAATCTATCCAAATCCCTCTGCAGCAAGGCACTATCCTGCTCACATTTTATTACTTTACAAAGTTTTGTGTTATCTGCAAACACTGATACATGGCTTTCAATGCCCATTTCAAGATCATTTATAAATATGTTAAATAGAAGCGGTCCCAAAACAGAACCCTGCGGGACAACACTTACCACTTTTGTCCAGCTTGAAAATTTACCATTTGTAATTTACCATTTGCGTTGTACTCTATCCTTAAGCCAATGTTCTACCCAAGAACAAGAATATTCAACTAGACCAATTTCTTTTAGTTTGAAGACTAACCTATTGTGAGGAACCGTATCAAATGCCTTGGCAAAATCCAAGTAGATCACATCCACTGCAACACCCTGATCTATATTTCTACTTAATTCTTCGTAGAATGCAATTAGGTTAGTTTGACATGACCTATGTTTCATAAAACCATGCTGATTATTGCTAATAACACAGTTCTTCCCAATGAATTCCTGAATATTATCCTTTAATAGCCGTTCAAATAATTTCCCAGTCACAGAAGTTAAGCTCACAGGTCTATCATTTCCAGGCAAGGATTTTGAACCCTTTTTAAATATAGGAACAACATCTGCCTTCCTCCAATCCTCCACAATACCTGAAACAAAGGAATCTTGAAAAATGAAATACAGAGGTTCACTTATTTCCCCACTTAGCTCCTTAAGTACTTGTGGGTGGATACCGTCAGGCCCCGGAGCTTTATTTACATTAATTTTCTTTAATAGCTGTAGCACCTTGTATTGAGTTATCCAATCACAAGTTATCTGCAAGTTTGTTGCAGCAATCATTTGCATATCTCTTGCCATAGGATCCTCATTAATAAATACTGAAGAAAAAAAGTTATTTAAAATTTCTGCCTTTTCCTGGTCTTCATTGACTAACAGACCCATCTCTGTTTTCAGTGTACCTACACTTTCATTTTTTTTTTTTTTTTAGAATTAATGTACTTGAAAAAAATTTTGGGGTTGGTTTTGCATTCTTTGGCTATCAATTTCTCATTTTCTAGTTTAGCCACTTTAATTGCCTTTTTGCAAGTATTATTGGCTTCCTTATATCTTATATAGGATGCCTCTGATTTGTCCGATTTAAATGCTTTAAAAGCCCTTTTCTTATTTTTAATCTCTTGTTTTACTTCTCTACTATGCCACATTGGTTTTAATTTGTTTCTTTTATATTTATTACCCAATGGTACATACTGTGAAATGTACCTTTCTAATATTTGCTTGAATAGTTTCCATTTATCCTCAGTGTTTTTATCACTAAGGAGTTTATGCCAGTCGATATGTTGTAGAGCTGCCCTAATCTTATTAAAATTGGCTTTTTTAAAATTATACGTTTTAATATACCCCAAGTGCTTTTGCTTTTTTGAGTTTATTTAAAAAATGACCATATTGTGATCACTATTTCCCAAATGCTCCCCTACTTGAATGTTGGTTAAAAGATTAACATTGTTTGTTATAACGAGATCCAGACAAGCATCCTTTCTAGTTGGTGCTTGTGCCAGTTGTGACATAAAGGTGTCATTTAACACATTCAAAAAACGGATTCCCTTTGCTGAAGTACTAGTCCCTCTATCCCAATTTATGTCTGGGTAATTAAAATCTCCAATAATTAACGTGTTACCCCGATTTGCAGCTTTACCAATTTGCTCTAACAGCAGTTCTTCCTCATTAATATTTACATTTGGAGGTTTATAACATGTCCCAACCAATAACGTATTTCCCTATCTGTTTTCCCCAAGCAGATATCTACCCATAAAGCTTCCACATTTTCCTCGTCACACTCCACATGCCTAAGATTTGACTTTAACTCATGGTTGACATACAAACATACCCCACCACCCTTCTTGTTTTTCCTATCCTTCCTAAATAACGTGTACCCATTTAAGTTAACTGCCCAGTCATGTGTCTCATCCCACCATGTTTCTGTTATGCCTATTATATCGTATTGTTTAGTGTATGCTATTGCCTCTAGTTCCCCCATTTTGTTATATAGGCTCCTTGCATTAGTAAGCATACATCTAATATTACCATGAGTCATTTGTACTTTTTGTGAATTATCAATATTACATACCTCCTCTGTTCTGAGCTTCCCCCTCCCCCCATCTCCACCCCCTTTGTTCTGAGCTAAAGCCAATCTCATCTCTATCCTATCTCCATTTTCTAGATTGCTTTGACCCTCCCCCCTACTACTAGTTTAAAAACTTCTCCAACCTTCTAGCCATCCTATCCCCCAGCACAGCAGACCCTCTTCCGTTTAGGTGCAATCCATCACGACTATACAGGTTGTTCCCAAGCGCAAAATCGTCCCAGTGCTCTAAAAACCCAAAACCCTCTTTCCTGCACCAAGACTTCAGCCACGCATTGACCTCTCTAATCTCCCGCTGCCTTTCTGCTGTAGCGCGCGGCACAGGTAATATTTCTGAAAATATTACCTTGGAGGTCCTATTCTTTAGCTTACTTCCTAGATCCCTGAACTCACTCTGTTACGGACCGTTTCAGCATAAAAGGGGAAAAATCCGTTTAGGCGATAATCCCCTTTTCCCAAAAAGGCACAGCTACTGTAAAAGCACCAAAACTCACGAACTGGATATAGATGAATAAGGTAGCACTCCAGCTGGAACCTCACAAATAGCTGCTAGCAGATGAATAGGAAAAGCAGACATCAGCTTACACTCCTTAGCAATCAATCTCCAACAGCATACAGTGAATCCCCCCAAGAACGAGACAAGGCTCCGTGTTGAGGGTCAAGCAGTGGTCTGTTTATTCAGGGCTACCTGCCCCTGTATTTATGCAGGTCTCCCACCTGGTGGACACTCCCCTAGGGGACCAGATGGAAGACTGAAACAGCAGACAGACATGTATCACTTTCGTACACACAGCCACAATACTTTCCCACCATGC
Organism: Pelobates fuscus; assembly: GCF_036172605.1. Classification (NCBI taxonomy): domain Eukaryota; kingdom Metazoa; phylum Chordata; class Amphibia; order Anura; family Pelobatidae; genus Pelobates; species Pelobates fuscus. The sequence continues at coordinate 453,281,647 of NC_086317.1, forward strand.
ATCTTGGTTTCCTCCTTCCTGCCCTGGAGATAATTAATGAAGTAATTCAATTATCTCCTAAGACAAAGGCCAGACTCCATTATGCACATGGTGACACAGAAACAGACTATCACTTTAAAATACATACAGACACATTTTATACATAAAACACAGACATGTAACATATCCCCAGATAGCTCAGGTCTGGGTGCACATTATTAGGTGAATGGCACCCAGACCACACAAATACAGTTTAATTGCCATGGAGCCAAAGTCTTTAATTCCACGAACAGCTCCATGGCAGGCTATCTGGGTTACTACAGTTCACATATAACAAACTACCGAATTTCCCTGCATTCACCAAATTCATACGAATGAGAACCAGGGGCTGGAGGTTCAGCGGTGCCTGCACGTAAAAGTGTCCGATTTTGGTGCCTGAAAGCCGGGCAGAAAAGTGTTGGCTGCCCGGGGAGCTCCAGAACAGCGCCACCTAGCGGCCGCTAAGTGTAACAGCGGCCACACAGTTAACAGGCAATTAACCGCAGCTTCAGGGAGGTAAATTGGCAGCACACTCCAGCTTCTGGGTGGCCAATTAACAACGCCGGCCAGCTTCCCACGGCTCTGGGGAGGTTGGTGAACGGCTGTTTGTTCGGTAGATGAAATCTACCGAACTGCTGTGCAGAAAGGGAGAAATAAATCCTTCTGCACAGTAAAATTAATCCTTTAGCTGCCGGTCCATAATCCAAAGGCAGCAGGCGGGCAACCAGGCTCCTCCAATACAATGTGGCGAGATTGGTTTCGTCACATCTCTCCCCCTTTCCAAAAAGACTAACAGGGTACCTGACCTCCTGCCGGTCAGTGCCCTTGTTAGTCCAGCAGCCCACCCACAAAGCAGAAAAAACAGTACAGCCCACCCACAATAAATGGTTACTACACCTGGGTAGAGGAGAATCTTGTCCATGTTCAGGTGCCTCACCACAGCTGTGTGGGGGACCGGTAGGCTGCCTTGGTGGGTTGCTGAGTGGGCAGAGACCAGCGGTACTCTGTCCTGGTGCCAGTACTACCACCGGAGTAGTCTGGTTGGAGCCTGGTTGCTGGAGACGGACTGTCTCCCCCTTGGATATACAGCTCTGTCGTGGGGGGGTAGGACCGACCGTCCCTACCCCCTGTGTGGTGAGTGCAGAGACCACGGTCCCATCTGCACCGGTGGGGGGTTTACAGTCTCCCCCTGGTACATTAAGCTGCCGCTGGGGAGAGGGGGTAACAAGCTCCTCTCCCGATAGAACACTCTGCCCATTAATGATCCACCGCTGGGGAGAGGGGGTAACAAGCTCCTCTCCCGATAGAACACTCTGCCCATTAATGATCCGCCGCTGGGGAGAGGTGGTAACAAGCTCCTCTCCCATACATACTTTTAGTTTTTGCTTAGGGAGACCGACTGTCTCTCCTCCCAATACAGAGTCCTGCCGCTGGGGAAAGGAGACAGGGCTCTCTATTCCCTGCTGGATACTCTGCCGCTGGAGAATGGAGACTGGGCTCCCAATTCCCGAAAAATCACGCTGCCGCTGGGGAGGGAGGACGCTGCTCTCCTCTCCCTGTTTTCCACATTGCCCTCCTGGCAAATCACTCTGCTGCTGGGGGGCAGGAACAACTACCTCTGCCCCCTGTAACTCAGCCTGCCGCTGGGGAGGGAGGACACTGCTCTCCTCTCCCTGCACTTTACACTGCCGCTGGGGAATGGAGACTGGGCTCCCAATTCCCTGCAGGCCCGGTGGAGAGACCTCGGTCCCATCTCCACTGGCCACCTGGGGTTCTTCCCAGTAAATCTCTACAATATCTTCCCAGCGGAAGGGGTCTGGATCTGGGTCTGTCACCTTACTGTCCTGCTGAGCCTTCCCAATGAAGTGGAAGAGATCTTGGTAGTTTTGCTCCAGTTCCCACTCCAGGGTTGCTAGGTGAGCCAGGTCTTGCTCTACCTCATGGGGGTCATCCCACTCATGCCTAGCCTCCCTCTCATAGAAAATGTCCTGCAATCTGGTTTGCGCAGGGCTCCCGAAGCCAGGCTCTGCAAAGGACTCCCATAACAAGCCAGGACCATCAAACTCCTCTCCCTCTGGCTTGTCATGTTCGGCTGTCCAGGGTATATACTGTGCCATATACCACCAGAGCGCCTGGTAGGCATCCTCCAGCCATAGCTCCTGCCATACCCGGTGCTCTAGTTCCTTCACCCATCCCTTCAGGGGCTGCTCTCCCAGGAAAGGCATCCGCAGTGCCAGTCGTGTCTGCCATCGCTGCTCTTCACTGGGGAGACTCTTGCCCCGCTGGTACTTTACGTTATCCAGGGCCTGGTACCAGATACCTTTCCTTAATGCATCCCGGTCATCCATGTCACCCTCATTGTACTCCACTGCTGGTTCCATCCTGGTGCTGTCAGGGTCGCTGTACTCAGACATGCGTTGCCCTCAAATTGTAAATCCAAAGAAATGGTGTTCTGTAGCTGTCCTTCTGGCTGTAGGAACGATCCCGCCGCTTGCCACCAATTGTAACGGACCGTTTCAGCATAAAAGGGGAAAAATCTGTTTAGGCGATAATCCCCTTTTCCCAAAAAGGCACAGCTACTGTAAAAGCACCAAAACTCACGAACTGGATATAGATGAATAAGGTAGCACTCCAGCTGGAACCTCACAAATAGCTGCTAGCAGATGAATAGGAAAAGCAGACATCAGCTTACACTCCTTAGCAATCAATCTCCAACAGCATACAGTGAATCCCCCCAAGAACGAGACAAGGCTCCGTGTTGAGGGTCAAGCAGTGGTCTGTTTATTCAGGGCTACCTGCCCCTGTATTTATGCAGGTCTCCCACCTGGTGGACACTCCCCTAGGGGACCAGATGGAAGACTGAAACAGCAGACAGACATGTATCACTTTCGTACACACAGCCACAATACTTTCCCACCATGCATCTTGGTTTCCTCCTCCCTGCCCTGGAGATAATTAATGAAGTAATTCAATTATCTCCTAAGACAAAGGCCAGACTCCATTATGCACATGGTGACACAGAAACAGACTATCACTTTAAAATACATACAGACACATTTTATACATAAAACACAGACATGTAACATATCCCCAGATAGCTCAGGTCTGGGTGCACATTATTAGGTGAATGGCACCCAGACCACACAAATACAGTTTAATTGCCATGGAGCCAAAGTCTTTAATTCCACGAACAGCTCCATGGCAGGCTATCTGGGTTACTACAGTTCACATAAAACAAACTACCGAATTTCCCTGCATTCACCAAATTCATACGAATGAGAACCAGGGGCTGGAGGTTCAGCGGTGCCTGCACGTAAAAGTGTCCAATTTTGGTGCCTGAAAGCCGGGCAGAAAAGTGTTGGCTGCCCGGGGAGCTCCATAACAGCGCCACCTAGCGGCCGCTAAGTGTAACAGCGGCCACACAGTTAACAGGCAATTAACCGCAGCTTCAGGGAGGTAAATTGGCAGCACACTCCAGCTTCTGGGTGGCCAATTAACAACGCCGGCCGGCTTCCCACGGCTCCGGGGAGGTTGGTGAACGTCTGTTTGTTCGGTAGATGAAATCTACCGAACTGCTGTGCAGAAAGGGAGAAATAAATCCTTCTGCACAGTAAAATTAACCCTTTAGCTTCCGGTCCATAATCCAAAGGCAGCAGGCGGGCAACCAGGCTCCTCCAATACAATGTGGCGAGATTGGTTTCGTCACACACTCTTTAGAACCTTCCATTTTCCTCTGACTTTGTCATTGGTACCAATATGGACCATGACAGCTGGATCATCCCCAGCCCCTCCCAATAATCCCTCCACTCTGTCGGCAACATGCCGGACCCGAGCACCCGGGAGACAGCAAACTGTCCGGTTGAGTCGATCAGAGTGGCAGATTACCCTATCTACTCTCTTAATAATAGAGTCCCCTACCACCACAACCTGTCTAGACTTCCTTACCCTCTCAACCCCACCTGTACTAGAGGGGCTGTTCCCACAGCTGTTAGAAGGAACAGCTTCCTGCAGTACAGCTACTCCTGAACTGATGCTCCCAACATCTTCACTCAAACGGGCAAATCTGTTAGGCTGCATTAGATCAGGACTAGCTAAACCATTCCTCTTCCCTCCCCCTCTGCTTCCTCGCCCCACTGCTACCCAGCTATGTGCCTGTTCTCCAACTGTCTCATCTCCTCCCACTGCACTACCTGCACCCACTAAACTCTGCTCAGTGAGCAGCAGACTCCTCTCAAGATTATCAATCTCCCTCAGTGTTGCAATTTGCATCTCCAGATCTCCAATCCGAGCTTCCAGAAAAGCCACTCGCTCACACCCACCACAGAGGTATGGACCCTGGACAGATTTATCCAGGCATGCATACATGCAGCAGGATGTACACCAAGTAAAATATATATATATATATATATATATATATATATATATATATATGCATGTATATTAATGTGTGTATTAGTAATATATGGAACTATGACTATAATATTTACACATATATTAATAAACATTTATATATGCATAATACACACATAAATGTCATATATATATATATATATATATATATAAATGTAATGAGCACGTATTGGCCCTGTCTTGTTGCTAGTTGCATACTCCAGCACAATAACATATTCAAAGTGAAGAGCGCACACACAGGACTTCAAAATAAACAAGATCACTTCATTTTTTACAGCTTTGCAACCGCATACATTCAGCATTTCAGTCCCATTACCAAAATTTCCTTAATATGTCAAGGTAGTTGGACTGAAACATTGATTACATGCAAATGTACATCTACTTAAAATAAAGGCGCTCTTTTGTTTTTTTTTGAAGCCATATATGCTTTCTTTCGTTGGAGTAAGAGTTTTCAATTTCAAGTTATTTTTTCACACACTATGCTGGCGCGCCACATTATTGGTCTGGTATAGAATTTTTTCCAGGGCTGTTTTTAGTTCCCAGCCTGACCCCGTAGGTGAATTATAATACAAACCAGGTCGGCTCTACCTCATCAAAACTCATTGTCTGTGGAGTGAACTGTAATCATGGTATGCTGGGTGCATTATTATTATTATTAATGTCCTCAAGTGTCTTATTAGGCCCTAGAGAAACAGCCCAACCCCCTGAACTCACAGATACCTACTCCTATAATTATAAGAAGGCTCCTATTATAAAATATGAGTGATAAGACCAGAAAGTCCCCAAGACATTTAACATTAATGTAAACACAACCTCTTACTCACAAATATGTTTACTAGAGGATGCCCACTCCTTGTCCTAAATAACAATGCTCCCCATGTGGAATGTGGGGATTGGGTATTCTACGGTCCTTATGGGGCCAAAAGATTTGTGGATCCTTAACCCATCATTAATAATGGTACCATCGTGTAGTCCTAATGTATGACTGACATACTGTCCATCAGTATACTAACTCAGATTCAGTACTGTTCAATCACTTTCAGCAACTGTTACCACACATATTCTGACCCTGTTCTAACAGATAGTATTATTGTTATTATTATTAAACCTTAATTAAAATGCCAACTCAAACCATGGATAGACTGCTTTACATTTCATAAAAATACTAACAGAAGATCATACAAAGTGTATGGGTGATTCTTTCTACAGAATCATTAAACCAAAGAAGAAAGCAATGCATTGGTTTGTAAGGCTCTGCTCTCCTCGATTTCACTGTAAAAGGTTAGACTATTGCACTTACATCACATGAAATAAATGATAATATAAAATAACGATAAGCTGTCCATAAGTCCTTTGTTCCCCAAAGGAATGATCCAATTTACAAACTTCTACACTCCCCCATTGTATAACGAGAGCTTATTAACTGACGTTTAGGTCTACCCAATAACCTTCACTGAATGCAACACCCCCTGGCAAGGAATAGGGGATAAACAAAGCCCCAGCCCACAAGTATCAATGGAAAGAATTAAATTAAAATGTGTCCACGCCTACGCTGGTGGGTAGAATGTCAATTTTTTATTATTATTATTTATAAATCGATAACAAATTTTATATCGCTGTACAATAGGTGGACTAACAGATATGTATTTGCAATATACAAGACGAGCTGGATAAAAAGTAACAGAGGGGGTTGAGGGCCGTGTATAAACAAACTTCCATTCTAGTATTTCTTGGTCCAATTATATTTAATGAGGATTAACTCTAAAAGGTCAGGGAATTGACAAGTCCCGACACAATATCAATTATTCCCACAAACAGTGAGCCAATGTCATGTCTGCTTTTCAGTTTATTATGTCCCCAAGAACACCCACTGCTGAAATGTGTGAGAAAGGGAACAGCCATTACCTCCCCAGATTTGTTTCTTTGTTTTGGAAAGGAATAATTCAAGCCATCAACAGGTAAATTAATTGACCTCCTGTCAGTTATAGGAGAGTAATACAAGCTACGTAAGCAGAGACTTACTGGGAATTATCTCTGCCTGTATATCTAAAGCACAGTTAAGAGTAGGGAGGTGCCATCACTGTTAGGTATACTTCCCAGGACTTCCCAGGATTCCAAATGTAACATAATTAAAGGAAGACTAAAGCGATACGAATACAGACGTGTATTCCTAATGCTTTAACGTCTTTTCCCCTTGTAAAAAATTGGTGTTCCCATGTTGGTGATGAAAATATTGAAATTAATAATTTGAATTATCTTTTTCCAGCACTGGGGCTCCCTCGGCACTGCTTACCTCTCCGAGTTAAAACCACTAGATGTTTCTAAAAAACAGCAATGTTTTACATTGCAGTATTAAAACTAAAGTATCACTGCATCCAGGCCACTTCATTAACCCCTTAAGGACCAAACTTCTGGAATAAAAGGGAATCATGACATGTGACACATGTCATGTGTTCTTAAGGGGTTAAGCGGCCTAGATGCCCTTAGTGGTTATTTAAGCACCTAAACTTTAATAAGGAAACGTAAAATAGATATTTTCCAAGCTAATGGGCAATTAGTATTGATTTGCATGTGTTGCTTTTAGAAGATCCAGCCAGTAATTGGGAAGTGGTACTATAATCTGAACTTCTACTGCAACAACTTTACAAGGATATTACAGTGCACAGTATCTAACAGGTACCTGTTAATCCTGTGACAGTCCTAAATCCCACATACCCTATTACTAAACCCAATTTAACACCAAGCAACCTCTTTCCCTAAATATACTTTCATTCTAATCCTTCATAAGTCTAACGTTTGCCCATAGTGGAAATATTTTAAAAGGCTCAATTGTAAAAGCATTATAATGATGCTACACTCTTGCCAGAAAGAGGCATGTCTTGGTAATTTTCAATATGCATCAATTAAAAAAATGATAAGAAGGTACCTGTGTACTATAACATAAAGATTATTCTGCAGTATTAAAATTGTAATGTTGTTGTCCCTTTAAAAGCCAATCCCATTGTAAATTCGTAAATGTGCAAAACAAAGTGTCTCAGAAATAAAGTGGAGACAACAACACATGTATCTAAAACATTTAAAGTGCATATAAATTTAGAAAACATATACTATTTACCTTATAACGTTAAATGGGTAGCCAAACTCTCATAGTATATAAAATAAGTATAATACTACACTGTGTATATTTTATTTTGTATCTTTAATAGCAATAGACAGTTGAAACTATGAGTTAGAAAAAAAAAACCACTCACACAGGAATCACAATAAAGATTGTTCACAATTTGCTTTTGTCAAAAGGCCCTTAACCTCTGTTGACATTTTGTCCACAGTTTGCTCAGCTGACCCATAGTCCATAAATGTTTTGATGACATAAACAAGAAACTGATGCGTAAATAGATGATGTTAAGTACTGGGCTCAATATGCAATTATCATGACTAATTTTCAGTTTTGTTTCAACCCGAGTGTGCTTTATCTAGCTCTTCGAGTCTTTAGACCCGTTGGTCTAAAAATGACCAATACCGTTTTCAACATAAATGTTTCCTGGCAAATCAGACAGTCACATTTATTCTTTGAAAAGCAGCTTGTTGATAATAAAAACAGAATCTGACAAACCCGACAGGCAGTAGATGAAAAAAAAAAACAAAACACTTTTTTAAAAAAAAAAAAAAGCAAAGAAATTGGATGTTAGTATTTTCTTTGGAGCTCTAAACATTCCCTGGCAAATGTGTGAAGATATCTGTTTAGAATTAAACTGACAAATAAGCGCCAATATTAAGAAATGTTAAGCTCATTTTATTTATTATTTTGGGTTAGTGAGGATGAGATTATTTCTACAAACAATCTGTGCTGAAAAGCTCTGCTGTGTGACTCAGAAATCCTTTATTCTGCTTCTCAATAGCCAACAACTGCTGCTCGGCAAGAGGGAAAATTGGTTGGCACAAAGTGGCCCTTGAGATTGTCGCACTTGACATTTGGTATGTGTTCATCATTATGGTCCTGGTACATTCGCTCTGGCATAGTGTAAACTGATGAAATCTCTATGATTATAAAAGGTTTGCTTTACAAAGTAGCATGCTAAATTCATTAAAAGAAAAGTTATAAAATGGAAATAATGCTTAAAAACTAATAGAAGTAGCCAAAAGAGCCATACATTTGTTTTTGAGTGAAGAACGATACTTCAAATGTTTTCATGACTTTAGTCAATCGATGTTAATATCTTTACAATTCACACATATATTGCCTCATAGTGGCTTTGAGTTCACTCAAGCAATCCGTTCTTGTACACTCTGATATAATGAAAGGCAATAAGTAACCCCCCAAAAATATGAGATTACATAAAACTTTCAAATGCTTTAGTTTCATAATCTTAAGTTTTAGCTTTTGAATTAACTTAGCTCATGTCTGGTAGAAATTGTCATATATTAACTGTCAAATTTTGAGTTCCTACAAAAGAGCTCTACTGTGAACATTGATGATGACATGACAAAAATAAAAAAATGGATAAATAAAATGGATAAATAAAATAATTCAGTTCTAATCATTGATATTCAAAAGATATGTTTAGATATTTTTTTGGGGGGGCTAAGGAGGTTGTTTGTTGAAAGAAAGGGGAACCGTCCATCACTTGGGCTGTGATAGATTCACTGTTCAGTAGAAAGATGTAGTGTTCCACTAAACATGGAAAAAATACCAGTACACTGTTTGTTTGGTAAGTTCAGCTGTTGACCTTGAACATTCCTTGAAATCAAGTGTCTCTCTGAAGAGTGCTTTAATAGGAAAATCAAATAATCAATGGACTTTAATTTTCTAGTGCTTCTCAAATTAAGATGGGTTTTCCAGTTTTATGTAACCTTGTGTAACCTAGCTCAACTTAGATCATGGATGCGAAATTGTGTTCTAAAGCTTTTCTTGGATCAAAAGTTCCATAATTCTCTGACCACAATAGTTACAGTCGGGTAGTAGAAGGTGAGTAAAAGGTGAGGTCTGTAAGAGGGGTGGTAGCTGTCAAAATGCTGTGAGAAAGAAAAAAGTAGCAGATATGAAATGGGGGTATGTACCTGAGCACTTAGACTATAAGAACATATCTTGCCGAGGACATGACCATCTCAGCAGAAACAGATTGATCAAGATGACTAATAACTTAATGGAGCCATATGGTGATAACCTATTACTGTATGCACACCTGTTGTTAAAACATTTTAGCAAAACAGAATTAAATTTATCAAGAATGTTATAAGAGATGAGAAAAAGAGCAAATGATAATAAATTGCACAATATAGAAAATTGGAGTCCAGGGCCATCATGTACACAGGGCTGGTCATGTAAAATGGGGGTGAGCTTACATTGAGTGTACACATTTGACGCGTAGACAACGGTTCAAGTCAAGCTGTTCAATGCATTTTGTTTTTCCACAATGCTCTCATAATGTCATGTAGTGATATGACAATTGACATACACAGCATGTAACAGTCTAGAATCCATCCCATAAAAATAGTGCTCGTCTAAGCTATAACTTGCTGTTTTATGCACAAGACCAGAGCTCGCAACTATATGAACCAGTAGGTCCATTTACAAACAGCTGTTCCAACCTTCCAGGTTTAATCAGCAAGTAGTTGAATCTTGGATCAAACTGAGAATCTATTGCAAGGACCCCAGCCAGACACTCAATATGATTTACGACGAACAAAGGAAGTAACAGAGAGTTCAGGGAAAATACATGTAAAACAGATTGGCAAACCTCCTATGAACTGACCAATTCAAGCAGTATTGCTTTAATATGCTCTCGGAATGCCTTGAAGTTATATGTAAATGTGCACACTCAACATTTGACTCAGTTTACCCCCTTAAGGACACATGACATGTGTGACATGTCATGATTCCCTTTTATTCCAGAAGTTTGGTCCTTAAGGGGTTAAAGGCAAGCTAAGAACATGCTAATTTAGACTAAAGGGCCTTTTGGTGGAAAATATCTGTATTTTATCAATAGAATAGGAATTTGTATTTTTTAGAAAAAACAATATTGTCTCTGACTAGCCATTCAGATATAGATTTAGAGACTTGAATTTGCCTTTTTGTTAATTATATGTATTTATGTTCAAGTGAAACCCTTTTTATAATAATGATCTAAATTCAAAAAAAGCGTCAGTATTGTATTGCATACAGCATGTCAATTTTATGGTTACTGAACCTTTAAACTAAATGTACCAAAATTGCACGTATTTAAGAAAATGGCAATAAATAACACAGTTGCAAGTAGATCAAAGAGCATATGACAAAGGAAAGTTGTAATTTCTCTGCTAGCCTCTATTTTATCACAATATCTGCTATTATACATGCTATTTTATTACGATAGCATATCTGTTTTGTCTGTTATTTGATGTCTTGTGAAATGAGAGCAGTAGACTACGGTAAAAGAGTAATTAAGTAACATGAATCTCTCAGAACCTCTCCCAAAGAACTCCCTTACGTATGTAAGTCATTCTGACAGACTGACTAATAATTGAAAGGGTTAAATACACGGTCAGGGAGTGAACTGCATTTTAATGGGTTCTCTAAACAGACACTATTTAAAATATTCAGGAAACACTGGAAGCTAAAATATGTGTGTTACTGCAGGCAGACAGGCCGCTATTAAATTACACAAGTCATTTATTGGCATACATTATTGTTTGATTTATTTTGTCTGAGCCATACTCGCTGATCTGTCTATTTGCCTAGAAGGTTGGCAAATAACACCCACAAAAGTAGGATGTGATAAAGAGTGGTGTGAACATTATCATGCCCCGAGGGTTGTAAAGCATCTTGGGTAGCATTGCCAATGATATTTTACATTAAGTCAGATTTGAGTTTCGGTTTTCTGACTATTGCCAGCAGTCAGCAGGAGAGAAAAGATGTCTAATTAATTGAAGCATGTGCAGTAAATAGATTTAAATAACATGATCAGGTCTTTTAATTTGGTTTAAAAAAAAAATATAGGAATGAAAAAAATTAAGTAAAAAATTAAGTTTAACCTTTTTTTTTTTCAATGAGATACAAATTGTAGCAAGGTGAAAAGAAAATTAAGGTTCGGGTATCGATGGAGCCCCATTTAATCATATCACCTACATCATCATCATGGTATAAATAAGGCTTATGATGTCTTTATCTCTCTAGTCTTCTACTTAAATATGCAAATCAGCAATAATTACCACAATGTATAATCGCAACTATGCTAATCAAAAGCAAAGAAAAGAGGTGTCACCTCCTGAGATACAAATGAAGGGAAGTGAGCAGAATTTGCAAAACAGTTTTTGGGTGTGCATGTTCAGCGAACAGAGAACTGATTCGCTCAATTTAAAATAGTCAAGATGGGAATCATGTCAAATCTAGCTGAGCTGCAGTCAGAGCATGTTTGAGGATATAAAAATGAACATGATTTTGCTATCCACCACCTGGTACCCACGAACAGTGAACAGCAATCCCCTGCCATGTGGTGATACATTTACAAAGTTTTCTAGGAATCAAAATGATGCAACTAATCAATAGAGAAAAATGCAGAATGATTGACGTTGAGAGATAAAAAAAAAGAAATAGATAAATGAAGTATGAGAAATTAAGTATGAGGGTGGACAAATAGAGAACAGTCCAACCAGATGAATGGACAGACAGATGGGTAATTAAGTAGTCGGAGAGACTATCAGGAAGGCACAGTGGATACAAAGTAATAAAATAATTATTTTGTATGCAGAATTAACCAATGGCATATTACAATAATATGATTTATTAGTAAAAATCCACCTTAATAAAGTGGTGGGTGCAGTGCCCCTGCTTTTGAAGCCTGCAATATAAAACATTGTCATTCTGTAGGAATGGCAATATTTACATTGCAGGGTTAACATGCCTCTGATCGCTCTCAGGAAGACAGCCTCTAGAGGAACTGCCTCTGCTATAACTGGGTAAAACTTGGTTATAGATCAAATGCTACTTCTAGAACAGCATTTGATGAGTGCAGACTGGTGCTTTAACATGCATGCGCACTAGTCTCCTTGGATTGGCTGAGGTCATTAACATTGATCATAGCATTCAAAGAGGTGGAGTGGCAGTCAGGAGACCGTGCAGTGTGAGCTGAATGGAAAATACATTTCACCTACATCCATGATACGAGGGAGGGATAGCTAGATAGGTCACAGGACACTATAGCATTAGATGTGCATGTGTGTATTTCTAACGCTATAGTGTTCTTTAAACAAACAGGCACAAAAAACATCAACAACAGTAACTGGACATGGCTAATTAATATAAAGAACGAATACTGTGTAGCCTTTGACATTGTAATTGTCTGGGGCAGAGCGATTAGTAAGACTTTTGCCATCTACTGCTACATGTGATACAGTTATGTAACTCTCTGACATCCTATCAAACAAATCTATGATCCGTGACAGTGTTTTCACACTCACTTCCCGGATCCCATTCTTACACAAGACAAAGCTATAAACGAAGCAGATAATGTATTTGTACAATGACCTCAACAGACACTCTCAATGCTGTCTCGATATTTTATTTACTTCTTGATAATATGTATCAGATTTTAGAGGGAGCTTTACACAGAGCAGAGTTAATAAAGGTAACTAATGCTGACACTTCTATATTGTAAAGCAATGAAATCTTAATATATTTTTTATCCAATTACATCTGCTCCTTGATCATAGTTATTAACCCATTCAGGACCATGGCTCAACATATCTCCTTTTATTGTTCCAGTCCGGACATTTCATTGGTCATAAAAGGGTTAAACTATAGCAGGCCTGGCTGGTCAGCAATAACTGTTACTTATTTGTGTAATTCACATTTGGTAACCTATCAACTAATCCATAGACCAAGGGTCCCCAGAAGGCAGATCCCAGATGTTTTAATACTACAGCTTCCAGGAATGCAAAGCATCATGCGAGTTGTAGTTCTACAACATCTGTGCATCTACCTTTTGGGCACCTCTTCCATAGACAATACAACGTAATATGTTGAATGCAAAGATGGCAGCTTGTTACGTGCCAGCTGTGCCATATCTAACATTGATAACCCCTGGGCCCTACATGGCCTTTAACCTTAATAGTGCTATTTACTAAAGTTGGAATTCAAATTGAATGAAAAGTTTATTTAAGATTTAAGGTTTGAAGTCCAGGTGAACAAAGAACCACCAAGATGATGCACAGGTAGTGTTGGAGTGAACTGTCTTTTCTCCTCCTTCTTCTTGTTCTATACCCTCATGGTTTTACCCCAATTGTCTATACTCGTCAAAAGGCAGATCAGCCCTTCACATGACTCTTATGCTCACAAATGCCAGGTCTTTGGATTCAGTAGTGTCAACATCTAAAAAGACCATGGGTAGGAATTGGAAAGGACTGCCTTTGTTCCACTACTTTGGTCCCGTTCCTGCTTCTTATACTCTGACTAAACCTACTCGCATGTGGTTTCATCCTGATTGGCCATATGTATGGTATGAATGAGTGAGGGCAGACTTGCTCTGTTTTGTGGCTTCTGTGTTCACAAACTGCAGGAACCTCAGTATTCCATAGGCATTTACTAGCAATGTGTCCATAAAATTGTATTGTTTGTAAGGTGTCACCAAGTACTTTTTATGTAGTGCTTCTTAAGTTCCAATGGTTTTCCAAATGTTAGTAAAAATGCATTTCCATTAGATATTCATTATCTTGCACAATTCATATTTAATATCAGCTATTAAAAGTACAATAATAATAATAATAATAATAATAATAATAATAACATTTATAATAATAAAAAATAAAAAAGTGATACAAATCTAGTATAAAACATTTATGAGATTTGTTTTCCAATTTCTAATGCTAGTATGGTTGGCAGGTTAAAATTTGTTCACTGATGCACTGAGGGTTTCCAGCTCACAGAGTTTGTAAATTATGCTTGCTAAACAAAAAATATTACTAAACAAAGCAAAATGTGGTGATACAAAATGCTTAAATATTTATTTAAAGCACATATTTGGTCTCCTGTGTTTTCTTAGAAATTGAACTTTTCATTTTGTTCGAAAGCATCTTATTTATTGTGTAGTTTTAAATCCCGAAACTTTAAAGCACTATTTAAAAAAAATCTTTATTTATAAACTGTATCTAAAGATAATATTGATAGAAAAGACATTTAAATTATTATTATTATTATTATTATTATGATTATCACCATTTATATAGTGCCAACAGATTCTGTAGCGCTTTACAATATTATGAGAGGGGGGGATTTAACTATAAATAGGACAATTACAAGAAAACTTAAAGGAACAATAGGTTGAAGAGGACCCTTCTCAAACGAGCTTACAGTAAACAAATTTTAAGTAAGTAAAAGTTAAATATAGGACGAAGAATGGGTGAGGTGGAAGGACTGTGCTGCATAGTTAAGGGGGAATGGGTAAAATTGACCATAGAAAACCCACTCATATCTGGAGTAATGGTCAGCTTACTCGTTATTGGTTTGTCTGTGTGTTTTTGAGGCCTTCAGTATAAAGACTTTGTGAGATCATTGAAAACTGCATGTTTAGTATCAGTAGATCTCTACAGTCTTGTTGATACAAATTTAGAAGCAAATTTTGGAACAGCATATCTGAAGACCAGACAGCTATGACTGCTGCTCTAGACCATCATTCTTGTAAGCAGTAAGGTGGCATCTGCTTCCTGGTTTGGAGTATCTTGGAGACTCTTGTACTTATTATTTTTATTATTATTATTATAATTATTGTTATTACTATTACTATCGGTATGACTTTTACTTTAGTGAATTGTTAAAGTCAGGACTCATCAAACCGAACATGTTGCCAGCTTGGGAAGTGCTGGTTCTATTTTTTTTTTTTTTTATTGTAAACATATTATTCTTTCTTCCCATAGTTTACTTTGATTAAACCAACCAATGTTAAATGGAATTGTAAATTTGTCTTAAGAAATAAGCTATCTGTATTCATCCTGGCAATATGGAAATAGTTTTTTTCAGATCAGAAGGGTCATTAGCTAAACCAGGCATAGTATATATATAGCACCTTACTATGTAGAAATTACTTGGTGACACCTTTCAGACAATACAATTAGGGTAAAACCATATATATATATATATATATATATATATATATATATATATATATATAGTATAAGTATAATGGCACTCACCCTTGCTGGTGACACAATATTTAGTTGTATGCCCTGGTGCACTCCCAAACTGAAGTTATATATAGTATGTATAGAGAAAGGATGCACTCTCTGGTCTTTCAAGTAGTGAAAACGTATTTAATCCATCAAAAGGTATACAGTTAAATGACCAACGTTTCGACCCATTCGGGTCTTCCTCAAGGTCCTTGAGGAAGACCCGAATGGGTCGAAACATCGGTCATTGAACTGTATACCTTTCGATGGATTAAATAAGTTTTCACTACTTGAAAGACCAGAGAGTGCATCATATATATATATATATATATATATATATATATATATATATATATATATATATATATAGTTCCAATTGCTTGCACTCCTGGATTAATAGTAAAAAGCCTGGTGCTTAAAAGCCAAATAATAGAAATAAAGTAATGATAGCACTCCAAGGACTTCAAAAATATTGTGAAAAAAACTTAGCTTTTATTTAGGCATCTGCCACAGAAGATCAACGTTTCAGTTCTCTAAGAAACTTTTGTCAAGATACAGTGCAATACAAACACTGTTGTTTGTATTGCACTGTATCCTGAAGAAAGTTCCTTAGAGAACTGAAACGTTGATCTTCTGTGGCAGTTGGAAATGATAGCACTCCAAGGACTTAAGTTGAAAAAGTAAAACAACTTTTATTCAGGTTCACAGAGTTGGGTTTCCGATTTGCCGATGCTTTTGTTGGTAGCCCATCACCGGATCTGTCTTAACTTTACGTGAATTTACGTGGTATGCTGGTTAAGACAGAAATCCGGTGATGTGTTGCCAACAAAAACAGATGACACAAATTAGAGTCAGTGTTAGATGCCTCAGGTGCGTTACATGTGGACATATGGTCCCTTCACGGACCTTCAATCATCCTCATAAGAATAAAAGATACAATATCCACCATGCCATTACCTGTAAGACATCATACGTCATCTATAAGATATCTTGTCCATGTGGGCTTGCCTACATCGTCAAAACGCAAACCCAACTCTGTGAACGTATTAGGAGTCATAGATCCAACATAGGAATAGTCTACAGGGATGGCAGTTTGGATAAGCCGGTAATGAAGCACTTTCTGCAGTTGGGACACTCACTTGCAACACTTAAATTTGTGGCAATCGATCATATACCACAACAACAACAACGGGGTGGAGACCGTGGCAATATGCTGTTGAGAAAAGAGACATTCTGGATCCATGAACTCAACACGGTTTATCCTAATGGATTGAATTAATTAATCTCATATCATCCCTTCATATGAATATTAATGCTATTTTCATCTTTTCATCTTGTTAAGACCGTTATCTATATTTTTACTTAGGATATTTTTTTCTTAGGATATTTGTTTTTAGCTTATTATTTTTTTGCGAGAACTTGTATTTTGTTCTATCTTGTTATGTATGGTACATACTTATACACTACCATATGGTGGTGTTATATATATTATTAAATTAGCTACACAGATAGCCTATTTCGTATTGGTTCATGTATTTACACTCTGACAGATGTCCTGTCTCTTACACTGTTTCACTTTTTATAACACTGCACGTATTATAAATATTTCTAAATTATGCACTGTAATTCTAGTTCACCATGGCACTCGACACTTTCTATATCAATTGCACTTTTGACATGTTTTGTCTCTATATGCTCACATATATTGTTGGACTGTCGTTCAGTCCCATAATTATACCTATCTTACAGGCTTCCTAATATGCACTAGTCATAGGCCCCCCTCGGGCATAGCATATACAGCAATTATCTTTATTTGCCTCATATGCTTCACCAGTATGATTCATTTTTTTAGATATCCTATTCTCTGCACTGCACCCTTTTTGTATTATTTCAGTTTACAGCGGTCTCTATGGCACCCTGGGCATCAAAAGGTTGCTACGGTAACCGGGGTCACGCTTTCTGTAACACTTCCGGGTGAGGCACGCCGAACTTTCAACAGGGATCACCTGCGGTGAGTTTAACCTGTCTCCTTATGGGCTATATATTTCAGTATTTTATGTTAGTATATTGGTGTTTGTTCAGCCCGAGGAAAGCCCCGGACGTGGGCTGCAACGTCGATTTTAGATTTTTGGGAATAACTCCAAATAAAGCATTTTACTACTTTCTACAAGACCGTGAGCACTAGCCCATTTTTTCATTTTACTTTTATAATATATATATATATAGAAGGCTTGGCCTGTAATTGTGGGAGGCACTTAAATTCCCTATTTAAACTCAGTGAGCCCCTGCTTACCTGTCTTCGACGATCTCGGAAGTGCTTCAGTGTACTTCCGGTTTGCAGATTCGTAACGTCAGTATTCCCGCCCGCCGGCAGCCCGGTTCATACGCCCGGTGGCTGTATTCGTGAGTATTCCGCTTCCTGCCTCTCTCGGACGGCATCAGAATCGTAAGTTTAGCCCTGTCGCTCACGGGCTCGCATTCAATCCGCTCCTGCTTTCTCGGTCAGTGTAACACGTTCAGTTACACTTACACCTCGTAGTCTCCTTCAGCCACAACGGGTTGCCATACGTTTTCGTTCAGGGGGTACGTTTATATTCATTCTGTTCCGTGTTCAGGGGCTGTGTTTACGTTTTAAGCTAAGTCTTAGTGGTTACGTTTGATATGAAAGGGGTTAAGCGGTTTAGTAGTGCCCAGTATTCTCAACTTCGGTGTTTAAAGTAGTTATGTGGTCCCCTTAATGTCATAAATAGCTAAATAGTGTAAATAGGGAGTATGTTGTTCCATTGTGTTAAATGGCTGTTCCTGTCCTGTTTTTGTTGTAGTTCTTACTAGTACTGACACTTCTCGCAAGTGGCCCTTCGCGGGTGTACGTATTCGCAGCTTTGTTAAGAGGTAGGCCTCGGTGTCACCCAGTTCTTGTGTGTATGTTGTAGTTAAATAGTACATATCATAAATAGGTCACGTTTCTTTTCCTTTAGTTCCATTGGTTCCCTGCAGGATTATACTTTATTAGGTCAATTAAAGTCAGCAGGTATGTTGTTGGGGTGTCCTGGCGGGGGGGGGGGGGGGGGTTCGAGGACTAGTTGTAATTTCTCCCGCCAACTTAGGTATGTTCCCGTGGGCTCTTTGCCTATAAGGTTAGAGGTCCCGCAAGGCATAGGTCAGCCCTTACGTTCGGAGGTTCAGGCCAATCGTCCCAACGCATAGCTATAGCCTTGCTTCAAAATTAGTTAGGGCCTCACCAGTCACGGCCAATCATATTGCTTCTTTTCATGTCACCGAGAGGCCAACTCCCCGCCACCCACCTCAGTGGCACCAAGGCCCCACGCGCCAAATCATAGTTAGTGCCTCTCATAGCCGCTTGGCAAGTAGTTAGGGCCTCATCTGCCACCAACAAAAGCTAAGCTAATACAATTTCGCCTATGGGCACTAGCCTAGTAAGTGGGGTCCCTCCAGCTTTTTAGTTTTCAACACTAAACTCGCCCTCTCTGCCCCTTAGAATGTCCAACGCTTCGGTGTTAGAAGACAATCTGTCGGTTTCCAGCACCCCGCTCAGGTCGGGCACGCAGAGAACGCAACCAACCCCTCCAAGTCCAGCTTCCAGCTATCGCTCCTGGACTATCCCTAAGATTACCGCTGAACTTAAAAAGAGAAATATCCCTTATCCGGCTTCAGCTAGGAAGAATGAACTGTTTTGTTTATTGAACTCTACTGAGGATAACGAAAGGCCTGGCCCTAGTTCACAGGTTAACGTACTTAATAGCCTGGCTGAATTACACGCCATGATGGCCTCCCTAGTGTCCTCAGTTGCCACCATCAATAACAGATTGGATAACCTGGAAGCTAATAACGTCCCTTCAGTCCCCGAGATGCCCGGGCCGGTCGTCCAACCCACGCCCGCTCTAGGAGGTAACAATGACCCTCCACCGGCTAGGAAAGTTTCCAACCTTATTAATCCTATTCATCTGATACCGCAGTCTCTCAGACGTGACATCATTGAGGGAAAGGATGTTAACTTGGCCTCGCTACTGATAGCGGCTCAAGACGTAGTTGAAAACAGGGCATACACGTTCGAGGACCTATCAGTAGTGATGAGGGCCAGGGACCCTAGGTTGAATAGGAAACTTAACATCCCTGAGTTTGTCTTGGCGTTTGGCCTATACAGAGATGTTATCTGTACTGCTTTTCCCCTCCGCAGAGAGGAGCTGGATTTGTACCTTCACAAGGTGATAGAGTTGGCTTATAAGTACGGGGGCTTTGCCTTCTACGACTATCACAAGTCGTTCTCCGCTAGGTCAGCCGCTTCATTGTCCCAGTATAATACAGTCACGGACTGGGGTCAGTTAGATACAGAATTGTTTCTCATGCATTTTGCAGGTCTCAAAACCCCTTCCTGTGCCATTTGCTCATCTGCAGCTCACTCTATTAATTTCTGTCCCGAGAATGTAGCTATCCCCTCTACCAGCAGCGCCAACTCCGATTTCCAGTCAACTTCCAGCCAGAAGGAGGTTAGAGATAAATTAGGCAGGCCCATAGTGTTCTTGGGAAAAGCTCAGGTCTGCAATAATTTTAATGCTGGGGGTTGTAGTTACAGTGCTTGTAGGCTGCTGCATGTGTGCTCGCTTTGTTTCAGGGCACATGCCAAGACGATGTGCCCTAACAAATTGTACCCTAAAAAGGCTTCTACTCCAATAAACATTCCGAGTTTGCAACGTTACCTGGCTAATCATCCTTCTTTGCATCTGGTGGAATTTCTCACGTCAGGGTTCACTCACGGGTTTCACACAGGCTTTGTCTCTCTCCCCTCAGGCATCCTGGAGTGCCCCAACCTTCAGTCAGCTCTCACAGACCCCGATACCCTACAAGTTCTCTTACAGAAAGAAGTGGATAACGGCTTCATGATAGGCCCTTTCACTACTCCCCCTTTCTCCTCATGGAGGACTAACCCTCTAGGTATCGCCACTGGGAAATTTAACAACAAAAAGAGGCTTATTATTGACTTTTCTGCACCACACGCTTCTCCCACACCTAGCCTGAATGCACTAATCCCGTCAGAAGATTTTTCTCTTCAGTACGCTAGAATTGATGATGCCATTCAGGCGATTATTTACTCCGGGAAGGCGGCCTGGTTAAGTAAGTCGGATATTACCAACGCCTTTAAGTTACTTCCCATCCATAAATCACTCTGGCATCTGCACGGAGTTAAGTGGCTAGATAACTACTATTTCGCTACCAGGCTTACTTTCGGCTCCAAAAGTAGCCCCAAGTTATTCGACCTGTTCGCCGAAACCTTGACATGGCTTCTCCTTAACTTCTGCAGATGCCCAGTTGTGATACATTATTTAGATGACTTCCTCACCATTGAACCTCACCACTGCACTCCACGCAGCCTTCATCTCTTGCTCACGCTCTTCAAAGATTTAGGTGTCCCCGTAGCCCTGGACAAAACTGAAGGTCCCAAAACCGAAATTACTTTTCTGGGGATCACACTCAATTCTGTCACCATGCACGCCAGCCTACCCCAGGAGAAAGTAGACCGTATTCTATCTTACATTAGCACCTGCATGTCACTAGGCACTTGCACCAGGAAACAGCTACAGTCACTTTTAGGCTCACTTAATTTTGCCATGAGAATAATTCCACAGGGTAGGTCGTTCATTTCCAGGATCCTTTCACTTTTGCACGGTCTCCCTGACGATGACTCCACTACAACCCTAGACGAGTCGGCTATAGCTGACCTGAGAATGTGGCAGCTGTTCCTTTCCTCGTGGAACGGCAGGTCGCTGTTTGTTCCCCCCGTTTCCGACGATTCCCCAGTACTCTGGACTGACGCTTCAGGGGCCTTGGGATATGCGGCCATTTTTGGAGACGAGTGGCTATACGACTCCTGGCCGGTCGAAACCACGTCACTCGAGGGATTCAGTACCACCTCCTCTCTTTTCGAGATCTACCCTATCGTAGCAGCAGCTTACACGTGGGGGGTAGAGTGGAGGGGGCAGTCAGTCAGGTGTTTTTGTGACAACTTAGCTACCTGTAACATCATCAACAAGGGCCGCTCTCAGTCCCTCACGATCATGAACCTAGTCAGGAGACTCACTTGGCTAGCAGCTAGTCTCCAGTTCTGCATATCCTGTGTTCACGTCCCAGGTATACAAAATACTGCCGCTGATGCTCTGTCACGCTTCAATTTGCAGGAGTTCTTCAGGCTACATCCTACTGCTTCCCAGCGACCCAGGGTACCTCCAAAGTTCGAAGACCTGGTAATGCATTAAGCTCTCTCCTACATCTGAGCGGCACGCTTGCTCAGGCGGGTTTATCCCTCAACACGAGGAAAGCCTATTACAGAGCATATGAACTGTTTTTGTGTTTCATTCGTAATTACTCTGTAATAAATGTTTTTTCTGTTGAAACCATGGTTGCTTTCACAACTTTTTGCCACTTTTCTCTTAATCTATCTTACAACACAATCAAACTCTACTTGACGGGAATCCAACACTACATGTTAACCTCCTTTCCCAACAAGTCTCCTTTCCTATCTTCCTACCCTCTTAAAAGTGTCCTCAAAGGCATTCACAACTTGTCAGTACACATACCCACTAAACGCCTCCCCATAGATAGTAAGTTGTTTAAGAATTTGTCCGATGTACTCGACACGTCCCCTTTCGAACATTTCACAAACCTCGTTATCAAATCAGCGGCTTATCTAGCCTTTTATGGTTTCTTGAGACCCAAAGAGTTCACTGTAGAGAGAGCTTCTGATTTCAGCTCGTGCCTCCAAAAGAAACACTTAATTAAAAATCTAGATCACTACACTTTGTCCGTTACCCGTACCAAAACAAGCCAAACAGGCCCACCAGTGGTAATTAACTTTTATCCCACGTCAACCAAATGGTGTCCCGTCCGTGTATTGGATAGGCTAGTAGCAGCCCAAGCTAGTTCCGCTCCCGATAGCCCTCTTCTAGCTTTACTAGGGAAACCCCTGACCACAAAATCTTCATGCTTTACATACGCACCCTTTTACTCCGCTTGGGACAAAACCCACGTTCTTTCTCGGGCCATTCTTTTCGCATTGGAGCAGCCACAGCTGCCTCAGGTAATCATGTACCGACACACATAATTAAAAACATGGGGAGGTGGAAATCATCTGCATACAACAGATACATTCCCAATCCAGAGAAAGAGATAAGGCTGGCTTTCTGTGATATGACTAAATGATGTACCGCTTAATAAACGCATTTTGTTTCAATGGTTATTATTTTTGCCCTCTTTTACAGGCCTAACCTTACGTCAGTTTCGGCACACCTCAACTGACTTGCTATTAAGGAACTACTTATTTTTAAACCCTGTTTTCCTTACGTCCTCGGAATGTGCCGTACACAAATAGAAGGCTTGGCCTGTAATTGTGGGAGGCACTTAAATTCCCTATTTAAACTCAGTGAGCCCCTGCTTACCTGTCTTCGACGATCTCGGAAGTGCCCCTCCCACCGCACCCTCAATTTTTTCATATTCCTAGGTGGGCCCTCTTTTACAGGCCTAACCTTACGTCAGTTTCGGCACACCTCAACTGACTTGCTATTAAGGAACTACTTATTTTTAAACCCTGTTTTCCTTACGTCCTCGGAATGTGCCGTACACAAATATATATATATATATATATATATATATATATATATATATATATATATATATATTTATTTATACAGACTATTCCTGAAGAGCTTTCTACTGAAGAGCTTTTTATTTCACACATTGGAATTGTTTGCTCACCAAAACTAGTAGTGATGGGATTAATTCAGCAGCTAATATTTGAGCACAATGTGTCTTGGAAACATACTGCTCTTAATAGCACTGGGGAGGTGATAAGAAGTGTTTAGATATGGATCCACTCCCCTTGTCCCAGAAAAGATTTTCTTTTGGTCTCAGCTTAGCAATGAAGAAAATTAATTACCGTAACTGAAAACATCAACAACATACTGTAAAATAATATATTTATACCAGCGACATTACTAAAATAAACATGAAGCATTGCCTGACTTCATAAAACATACAGAAAAGTGATTCAATTTAACGTACATTTGTACAAAACTATCTCTCATCCATTCATTGAGCTGAAGTGGTTTGAGTGCCTATAGTGGTCCTTTAAGGCTATCCTTGATATAAGATAAGGCCAGGGACTAATGAACGGTATTTAGAAAATTGGGCAGACTAAATGGGCCGAATGGCATCACTCTTCTGTTAGCCCTTGGGGATCTCAATGTTATAATTTATATTTACTCCATAATATTATTTGGGACCTTCAATAGCATTTATTCTGAAATCCCAGCATGTTGGCTTGTTACAATTTAATCGCAGACATGAGTTGGTTACTGTGACATTTTGTTGATTATTGGTGAATAGACACAAGGGCGCGCTGTCAGCTATACAGCTCTAAGGAGAAATATATGTAGCTGACAGTTAGATTTACAATGCATATTAAAGTAAAAATGCTATATGAAGCATTTGCGATTGACTTAGGCATTTAGCATCTTTTTTTTATTTTTTGTGAGATGATAACATTTCAGACAAGGTGATGTATGCAGTTACATATTTATTATATACAACTACATCTAAAATAAAACTAAAAGTGTATAACTTTCTCACCTCTCACTAATAGGACTCTCGTAGAATAAACCACTAATTATATATGAATTTTACAGAAAATAATTAGAATTATGGCAGATATAAAGTACAAGTACAAGCTTATAAATTTTTTTTTCATACTTTTTGATAAAGTCTTATGCAGATAAATGTGATGGTGGGATATTTATAGGGAAACAATTGGTATACTGAATGTATGGTGTGTTATATTTATATTAGGAGTGGGTGAATTCATAAAACGATGTTTGATTATTTATTAACCATAGACAGAAAGATAGAATGTGATGGCAGATAAGAGCCATTCGGCCCATCTAGTCTGCCCAATTTTCTAAATACTTTCATTAGTCCCTGGCCTTATCTTATATCTAGGATAGCTTTATGCCTATCCCACGCATGCTTAAACTGCCTCACTGTGTCCACTACCCTCTCAGTAAAGTAATATTTCCTGATATTATTTTTAAACCTTTGTCCCTCTAATTTAAGACTGTGTCCTCTTGTTGTGGTAGTTTTCTTCTTTTAAATATAGTCTCCTCCTTTATTGTGTTGATTCCCTTAATGTATTCAAGTGAATTGAAACCACTAAACAGTGAATTGATAACCAAATTAATTGAAAAATCTAAATGTTTTCAATTCCCTGTAGTTTACTTAGTAATTAAGAGATCCTGAAATATTGTTCACGAAACACAAATCTCAAAAATTTCCATATTGGGAAGTTTCCCACTTCCAAAATGGATGGGAATATAGGGGGCAGAAATGTCCCCAAAGCAAAGTGTTGTGAAGTTTAAAAATGAACTCATTTTACTAAATATATTATTCAAACTGATTATGTGCAGCTTAAATAAAAATAATAAGATTTATTTATATATTACATTTTAGCCATATACTCAGAGGTTTGCAATGCATTGAAGAAACATATCAGATGAAAACGCTGGCTATTATTTCTCATAGAAAGGAAGATTTTACAATATGGTGCACTGGATAGAATTATCATTTTATGCCGTATGCAGTCTGCATTATTAATACATTTTAATAACAGGTATCTGATATTGTTAGTAATATTTAAAGAAGAGAAATACGATCACCTAGAAAAACACCATTGAGATTTAAAGAGCAGAGAGTTGTATCTATCAACTACAGACAATTTTTCTGGAGAATTTCATCACTTATAAACGAGATGGCTTACATTCATCTTATGGGGGTAGTAGGTTATTCAGTGAGCAATTCATAATCGTCATTAGCAATCATTTATAGCAGAAGTAAGGGCAGGGAAATGAGTTAGGAGATGACTCGTGAAGGAAAAAGTAATTAACACAGGAACCTTGTGCAAAATATGAGAAAGACAGAAAAATTTAACAAAGAATGAGGATAACTAGCAAAGGCAGGTGATGGACACAGCATTGGGATGTTCATCTACAGGTTAATGAGAAACTATAGTTAAAAGATGATTTAATCTTTTTATATAGTGTCTCGATTTGATTGAAATTGACAAAACTAGCAGAAATACATCAATTCAAGGTAAATGAATTATAATTCTTCATTTAAATGGAGGAATTGCTATCCCGATTCTCATGCTAAACTTCCAGTATGTCATCAAATACGGTCCATTGTGCTTTTTTCATGCTGATGCAGAGTGATGCACACTGTTCTGTAAGTGATGGTGACTTGATTGCAAGTTTCGTTATGTTTTTTTTAAACCATTTTACAAGTTTACCAATTAGATATATTTTTATATTCAAATGTATTTGTGTGACATTTATTTGACACATAGGATCCATAACAAGCTCACGATAGTAGGATAAACCAGCAAACTGGTATTTTCTTTTGTGTGTAACTTTACTGCTTATAAATATTAGCCAGAAACATATTATATCAAAATAATATTAAAAATAATATCAGGAAGTATTACTTTACTGAGAGGGTAGTGAATGCATGGAATAGCCTTCCAGCTGAAGTAGTAGATGTTAACACAGTGAAGGAGTTTAAGCATGCATGGGATAGGCATACGGCTATCCTAGCTATAAGACTAATATATAGGGCCTAATGAAAATATTTAGAAAATTGGGCAGACTAGATGGGCCGAATGGTTTTTATCTGTCACATTCTATGTTTCTATGTGGTTTCTTTTTATTTTGGTATCTACAGATACAATACCCAGTAATACCCACAACATTTGAACAATTCTATAATGAAGGGAAATATAAAAAGGCCTTATTTCTCTCCTTTACACACATTTAAGTGCTGAACCTTCTGTTTAGGAAGCTATGAAGAATATAAAACCCTGGGAGGCTGATTTAGGAGAGTCTCTAGAGGTGGGTAAATGGGAAGAGATTTGGAAAGCAGCATTTAAAGTATCCATTTGCATCCTTTCGTAGGAACAAATGTTCAGTAAAGTAGTAATGTTTCGCTGGCATGTCAACCAATCTTTCTACATAAAATAGTTTGTAACCCGATCGATCTCTGATGGCGGTTATGTGCACACAAGGGAATCAACGTACACATGTGGTGGGATTGTCCCAAACTACATAGTTATTTGAAAGGAATTAAGGATTTAGCAACAAAAGTTCTTCAGAGACCTGTGGAAGTACGCCATGGGCATTTACTTACATCTGAGGGCACTCTCAAAAACGACTAACCATAAGCCGGGAGGGTCGTAGTGGCAGCTTAGTTAAAGATGGAAGTTTCATCTTTGAAAGAGGTTCTAGCAAAAATAGAAGACATCTACATAATGGATGAGGTAATGGCCAAAGTGAGACACACAATGTCCAAATTTTCCAAGGTTTGGGAACCATGGAAAAAATATGTCTCTCGCCAGACCTGAGGAGGTTTATGGAGTCTAGGGAGGATTGTGAGTGGTGCACATATTATTTTTTTCTCTCTCTCTTTTCTCTCTCTTTCTTCTTATTACATTAAACCATACACATATTGAAGACCATGTTTACTGACAGGTGTCTTGAATTGTGGGGCATTCTAACCCATGATCTTTTGAGTCCTGCGAGGCTCATCAATGTTTACAACGAATGTTGTACATGTGATAAACACTTATAATATGGTTTGTACCTATATTTTATGAGTCCCGCAAGACTCTTGTCATACATTCACATTTGAACTGACATTCTCTATTTGTGTAACACATTTTTAAAGACTATGTAAACAAATTGTACCATTAAAAGAGGTCATTTAGATTGTATGCAGATGGATAGCATTTTCGTAATGATTCGTTTTTTTGGGGGGCCCCAGAATGAATGTAAAATGATTCTATTTAGGATAACAAGCCTGTGACAAACTGCTAAAACACTCAAAAGTCTACATTCAAATGTTAGATCTTCTTCAATGTTAACATAAAATGAAGATAATATGCATTTACAAATAATATATTGTCTGAAGGATGTTTTAATGCCAATAACCATTTAGAAAACATGTACATATTTGTCTTAAATCCCATTGACAATCTGAAAGGAACACCCTCATGAAAATATTTTAACACATTAATATAGTAATTATGTTATGATATACCATCCATTATTCTTTTTAATTCATGTATAAGGAAGTTTGTTAAGAAATTGTTTGCCTATTTTTCACATTCCCTACTCCTGACAACCATCTTTATAGATCTTTGATCAGATTGTCAGTTACCTGACGTACTTAATATTTTGTAACTGTCTGTTGCTTTGCAAAATTCCCTTACAGAGAAGCAACAAATGGTCGCAAAATAGTCAGCACCGGGTCAACAGCTGACAATCCGACTGAAGGTGCGTAAGGATGGTTATCAGAAAGGGCCCTGGTAAAAGGTAGGTGAATTCTTAAAAAAATGAATATGCATTAATTAAAAAAATAAGATGGCACTAAGTTATTATGACAGTATTCCTGTACATTTTTAACAAAATTACTTCACATAGTATAGGCTTGCTATTTTAAAATTTAATTTTAAAAGGAAAGAAAGTGGACACCATGTGTTGTGCAATAATGTTTCAGTATTCGCCAGTAGGTGGTTTGTCTCAAAAAGAAGATATGGTAGAACATATGGCATTTTCTGCTTTGCGGGAATTTTTACAAGATACAAGATACAAGATATTATCAAAATAATGAGATGTAGGGTGCATTTCTTGGTGGGCAAGCAGCTAAAATTAGCTAATGGCACATTTATCACGTCATTTGCCATAGACTACTCTTTCTTACAATCTCAATGGGTGACCTTGTGTCCTATGTATAGTCGAGTGGTTTGTGTTGACCCCCAATATCTTTGCATAATGCTATCATGTTCCTTTGAGGTATAACTAAAATCCTTTATTCTTTTTATGAATTTTGTAGCATGCCTCTACACTTTTTCTAGAGTGATAATGACCTTCTTTAGAACAGGTACCCGAAATTGCACAGCATTTTCAAGGTGAGTTTCTTACTATTAATTTATAAAAAGGCAAAATTATATTTTCATCCAGAGAATTAATTCTCTTTTTATGCATGCCAATCCCTTACTGGCCTTAGCAACTGCTGATTGACATTGCACATTGTTGCTTAGTTTGTTATCTATAACAATTCCACTGATAGTAATTGCACTGATAGAAATAAAAACAGGCAAAATCCGTTTCTTTATAAATCAAGCCTTAAAAGTAAAGATTTATATCTAAATACTTTATAATGAGCATAAGCTAAATATAGCATCCTGCAATTTTATGTGATATCAGTATTATTAACATTGCTTTATAACTTTGTCATCCAGATACTCTTTAGAATGTGTCATCTTTAATGACCTTTCTGAAATGTTAATTTAATTCAATCAAATCTAGCCTATATCAAAACGCAATAGATCACATTTATTGTATTCTTTTATTTTAACGATTTAAGACAAAAGGTCTTTGGTCGAAAATATAGAGATCTCAAAATTTCCCATATTGCTAGAAGGGTGAAAAATGTTTCTCCTGTACAAAACACTTTGAGATGTCCAACTATGTGAAAGGTGATGTATGAGATGTTTAAAGTGGGAACGGACTGGAAGAAGTAAAATGTCAAGGTCAGACAGAAGATTGATCTTAAGACCCTGATATTTCATAGAATTTCATAGAATTGTAAAAGAGAGATTTATGAAATTCCAACAAAAACAAAGTTATTTTAGGTAAGTTTAATTATTGACTGAATCTTATCAGAAGTCAGAAACGCATATTACTTTGTAATGGACTTATACTGGCATTAGTTATTTCCTTGCCATTTTTTTTTGCAAGATCAAAAAGCTAATTATCTAGACATGACAGTGATATCTCTTTTGATCATTTTGACGGTTAAATATTCATTTGAATATTTTGATTTTATTGTTTATAATGTAACTATATGTTTTCTAGAAAAAAAAATCTTAAAATATAACCTGTTGTCGAATGCACACAAAAAGTAGCATGCTATGTTTTTACCTATCTGTATGATTACTTATATGCTACAATCAAATATAAAATATATATATATATATATGTTTTTATATATATATATATATATATATATATTTTTTTTTAAATATATATATTTTATATTTTATTGTAGCGTATATCACCTTTCACACAGTTGGACATCTCAAAGTGTTTTGTACAGGAGAAAAAATTTTCACCCTTCTAGCAATATGGGAAATTTTGAGATCTCTATATATTCGACCAAAGACTTTTTGTCTTAAATCGTTCTATATATATATTTATATATAAGGAACATTTTATTGCAACCTGTTTGTGCTTTTAATGTCAAAAGTCTCTTTTTCAAATAATTCATAATTATTTAAAAAACAATATTTTATCTAACTGTGCTGATAACAACCCGATTACTAATTTGAAGCTAAATGTATAATCTTAAAATAATGCTCAAAAATAAATAAATTAACATTTATTGAGCCCATTGCTAATTACTGATTTATTATTTTTTTTAACAGTATGTCTACTTGTTTCTGTGCAGTTATATTTATTCACCTTATCAAAAAAATTAAAATAAAAAAACATACAAAACAAGTGAAAAAATCCATGCATCATTTAGGGCTTAATTCTCAAGGAATTAGCTGTCATTAGTAAGAAGAAAAAAATACTCTCAAGTGCTAAATTGATGTTAAATAGGAAAAATTGCATGTGCTGGTAAGATGGTACTTTATTGATTAAAAACCAATGACTGTGAAACGAAGTTTGACCTATGGAGCAACATAATTTTACTGCACATGTACTTTGTTCAGTGATTCATTATAATCATCACTAATTGCATTAGTTTCCATTCCAAAGTGTTTATCTTCAATGAAGGGAAACATTCTACTGGGATGTTAACATTTTAACTCCAAAATAATAACATTAAACATTATATGGAGATGTTAACTCTTTCAGAGATTTTAATTGGACCAATCTTGGCCGAACTGCGGATGTCCAGACCTGAATGCTTAAAATTTGGGCTCTAATATTTCAAATCTGGACCTAATTTTTAAAAACCTAAATTATGTGGCAGCATATTTAATTATGTGGTGGCATTGGGATGGAGCGTGTAAAATAACAGGGGACAGTAGCAGTAAATACTGGGTGGTTGAGAGATCAGTGTCTACTGCCTCTGCCCCCATATGTGGACTGCATATGTGGGCTATTAAATAAAAAAAATATGAGTGACATTCTTAACGGGTGAGAGCTGAGGTTGGCATCATTATGTTAAATCCCATTAAACCTTTATTATAAATAGAGTCCTCATCTGCTCCCAATGGGTAGGGGTTGGGGTGGAGATAACAGGTCCCACCATTAAACAACCACAGGAGGGGGCATAAGGATGACCACTCAGTTGCTTTTTAATTTTTTTATTTTATTTAATAGCCCCACTCTCTGGCTATGGGGCAATCTAGTGATTGGGCAGCAATGACTGTCCAGTTTGTAGTTTTAAAACTTTATTAGGTATGCCCCAGCTGAAGGTTTAAAACCTTCAATATAGTAATATGGGGTAATTTTAACGCCATAGGCTTTAAAGAAAATCTCTATTTAAGAACAGACATATGTAAATGTACAAAAGTAGGATAATATTCACCATACAACGTGCCCTTGTTTGCCATTAAATTCTAGCAAAACTAAAGTCAAGTAGATCTAGAGATCTGCAATGTACAGTAATAGAGTGCATACAGAGGCACATAACCTGACAGGTGCCTTCAAGAATATGTAGAGACATTCAACAAAATATTAAGGTTCAATGAACATACCTAAAAAAAACCATAAAAAATAAAAACAAAAAAAAGAAGACTACATAGGCTTTTTAATTTATTATTTTTATTATTTGATTATTTTATTTTTTTTGGAACTTGCAATGGGGTTAACCTTCGCACCACCAAGGGTCCTCTTAACTATTTACCCATTGACTGATAGCATTGCCAGTGGGCAAATAATACTTCAGATGATCAATTTGCTTGCACACTGACGGAAAATTTTAGCTTTGTCCATTTCAGACGAATCTTTGTCATGTTGTGCTTATTCCAGCATGTCTGCAGTTAGTGTTCGATAATGTAGAATCTGTGTGCCTGGACCATCTCTGCATTTGGAAGTATTCAAAGGGGTTTGCCATCCCGTGAGCCTGGAACACCAGTACATTAAAGAAACACTATAGTCACCCAGAACACTTAAGCTCAATGAAGTGGTCTGGGTGCCAGGTCCCTTAGGTTTTAACCCTTCAGATGCAAGCATAGCAGTTTCAGAGAAACCGCTATGTTTACATTTGGGGTTAAGCCAGCCTCTAGTGGCTGTCTTCTGGAAAGCCACTAGAGGCGCATCTGCAACGCTGGAGGCATATTATGCCTCCATTGTGCAGAGCATCCATAGGAAAGCATTGAAAAATGCTTTCCTATTGACATCTTGAATGCGCGCGTGGCACGTGCTGCGCATGCGCTTTCGGCTCCGCTGACGTCGGCAGAGGGAGCTGACGTCGGCAGGGGAGAAGAGGTTACCAGTGCCGAGGGAGCCCGGCACTGGAATAAGGTAAGCTGCTGAAGGGGTTTTAACCCCTTCAGTGCCACTATGCACCGCTATGTTTTCCTGACACTATAGTGATCCTTTAACTGGATTAATTACCTCATAGGATGTGTGCAATACATTTTTGGTCATTTTCACCAGATTTTGTCTGTCTGGACAAAATATGATCTTTAGTAAATAACACTGTTTATCTCCAAGATCATTTTAAATGCAGTATTGGTTTGCTTGCCCTCCAAGCTAGACAAAAGATACCTTAATTACCACAGTGCAGAATAAGATTGAATAACCCGTTACAAAGTGTCAGAGCGCAAGAACTTTGGAAGAGTTTTATCAAAATAGTCACAGACAGTTGCTTAGCTTGTGCCCATACCACTATTTTTAATGTACTTCATTTATTGGCAGAGCAACAGATTAAACAATCTTTCCATCGCCTTTTCCATCAGAGAAGTGTTCTGTCTCACCTCTGGGATTTATTTTTTTTGGCACTCTAAATTTGGAAGTCTTTTCTGAAATAGACTTTTCTATGAAAAAATTGAGACGTTTAGGCAGAATAAAGTCAACACTTTTTACACCATTCGTAGAACATTTTTAAAGATATAAAATGATTAGAGACACTTTATGATTGCAATCCATTAGATTTGAAGTCACAATCCACAGCATTGCTATTTGTAAATGGAGAGAATTATAGAGTTATGTGTTCCATATATTTAAAACTCCTGCACTCGGGCTGAGGATAAAATATGTTGTTGCTGCAGGTGACTGAAGGGTAGTCTGTTGAACTCCACAGTTTAATTAGATAACATGTACAGTCCGGGCTGTTTGGGGGGGATGGGAGTTATTAATGCAGTTAACATAAACCCACAGCCCATGCTGTCTACTCATTAAGAAGGGGTCTTGGGGAGTCCAGCTCATTTATTTTTCAACTCATACTTTCATTCGTTTTAATTTTCTTCAGCTGTTCTTGAAATATGAGAATTACATGAGCTCAACGCCAATCAGTTACATACCAATGTTTTGTGCAAAGTCAACTATAATTATAATTGTAATAATAAATAGCAAGTCTTTTTTTTGTTCATGCATGCCATAGCATTAACTGAGCTGAGAAGTAGTATTCAGTTGCAGTAGATGACTTAGCCATTCACCAAATAACAAGTTGGAGAGGTTCCATCAAGTGGTCAAATTTTCTGTCATTGTACAAATTAGTTGCAACAAATGCTGCAACTTGACCTTCAATGAATAGACCCCTTTATTTATTCTTGAATCTCCATTTATAGTCTATTGAAACATACAATGGTATAAAAGGGCATACATGTATTACAATATTTATTGTATCTTCATGGTTCTGTGCAATTGAAAGGTAAAGTACCCATGTATGTCCTTTGAATTACCTACTGATAGAAAATAAAAAATATGTAAACCAGGTTCCTGCATTCATCATTTTCTCAGTATCAATCATTTGCCTCCATGAACACTTATTACAGAATGATGTTTTCATGAAATGGATCAGACTTGACAAAATTGTTCTTCAATTGAGATAAAAGCTACTAACTATACTTGTCAAAACTGGTTATCTAAAAGCTAGAATTCCAGTCATATACTCCATTTTCAGTAAAGTCAACTTGTCACATTTGCCTTTGTGAACATTTCTGTTAAGATGCATTTGTTTTCATTACATACTTTCACTGTTGACATAGATATAATTTTAAAGTGAAGACATTCAACATAGGAAACTGTCATAGCCTTAGAAGCATACTCGTCAAAAGAGCTCAGTGAGTTAATGCACCATCTACGGAACCCCTTGATACCTTCAGAATGCGCTCAGCATGAGTTTTATAATTCTAAACAAACACAAACAGCACATACTCGCTCTTACTTTGAAAAAGGTAAACCAAAACCGGGTACAAATTTTATAATTTATCTCCTCTCCATAACCGAGGTTTTCCTGTGACGTTGAGCTCAATTGAAATTCAATGTTAATTTCCACAAAATGGCAGTGATATAAGTCATCTTGCAGGGTCTATCAAATAAACACATTTTGTCATATAATACACCCACAAAACAGGTGACATATTTTGGCAAACAAGGCTGCCGGTAGTAATCCTGGTCTAGCCCAAGCAGTATAACCACAACAGTTTACTATAGTGCTCGTGGAACTAGAACCGTATCACTACATTCATGAACATGGACAATCTCTTTTCTGCAGTCCTAATGGTGGCTATACTGCCCAAAAAATTACCTAAATTCTTAAAAGATATTCATTTGCAATATTTGTTTTATAAGCACTCCAAGAAAAGGGTGAAATAGATAATCAATTTTAAAAAAACTTTGCTTATCATCTACTGTAATGTCTAGGGAAAGTCTTGTGAACAGTTCTGATTATAAAATATTCTATTTATTTGCTGCATTCTCTGTGCATCTTTAAAGAAGGTGCTGTCTCTTACAATGAAACGGCACATTATCTTGAGCAGAAATGTTTCTATTTACATATAATGATCATTCTGAACTTGGATCAGCTGGTAATAGCTCCACTTCTCTCCAATGACTGTAAATTTCCGCGGGACAATTCAATTAAAAATCACACATTACATACAGTACTTTTTATACATCATTGCTACTAAATATATTAAACCTTAATGCACTTTTATATGGGAATACAAATTGCCAACTTACAATATAATAACTGAAATCTTAATTTCACTTGAAAATGATGATAAACACACACAAAAAAAAGCTGATCATTTATTCTAATTTATTACTATTTTGTTTTTATTGACACTTTATGTAACAGCAGACATAATACAATTTAGACCACTTTAGAGTGTAATTTAATTGTGATAAAGTATGTTAATGCAAAAAAAAGTGTTTTGTAGGTTTAATAGTAATTTATCATTTAGTTTATTTGCTTAATAGAATTCCTCTGTTTATTCTGTTTACATAAAAAAAATCTCTTATACTGTATATATTTTCATATCTTCTCATTTGTAAGCCACTATTTTGTAAAAGTAGCTACTATTTTACCCTTTGGTGGCAATATCAGAATTTTAATTCAGTTAGTGCTTAAACCAACTCGCTGCTTAAACCAACCTTCTCTATAGTCATTCCAAACTATGTATAATTAACTGTAAATTGCCATGGGACATCAATTTAGAAAGACTACATGATAAGTCAGTAAAATATATAATGAAATATAATTTATTTGTTTACATGACAATAATGCAAAATAAGGCACATTAGAAAAATGAAGATGAAATTCTTAGTATCGTGACAGTTTTAGACTGGTGTCAAACCATGTCTCTCACAATACAATAAATAAAACAGCAAGATCCATTTCAGCTTCAACTGGAAAACCATAGATCACTGTAGTACTTAAAGTCTTAATCCTTTATATGCACAAAAAAAAGTTAGATTGTTCATGCTAACAGCATGCTCTGTGCCTTTCGTATAAGTGCATTTTATCAAGAACTAATGGTATAAAAATTCCCCGTCTGGATATAGCCTCATCTAGCTCAAACACAGCTGCAATTAGGTAACATCTAAATGCAGCAAAATGCCCAAAACCCTTCTGAATCACTACAAATACATAGAAAAATTCACTCATCCAAGGGCTAGTGGCTATCTAATCCAAACTGGGAGTACGTCACCCGAACATCTAAAAACATGAAAAAAGGAAAAACGGAGATAATGCCTGTTACAAAAGCATTATTTTTCGTTGTGTGCTTTTAAGTGCTACTTTTACCTTTCAGCCCTATTTGCAGCCGTTCGTATGGTTCAGCACGAATCCTC
The DNA here is from genome assembly GCF_036172605.1 of Pelobates fuscus. Classification (NCBI taxonomy): domain Eukaryota; kingdom Metazoa; phylum Chordata; class Amphibia; order Anura; family Pelobatidae; genus Pelobates; species Pelobates fuscus. Next base: position 453,317,580 of record NC_086317.1, read on the forward strand.
TGTGTAACGTATAGGTGGCCGCCATTTAGGGACTTTGCACGTGTTCACGGCCATCTTACGTACGAACAGCGGTGTTTGCCAGCAATCGTCTGGAACTAAAAATGGAGACACACAAACAGGCGAACACCGCTGAGACCTCCAGGATAACGTAACTTCGTGCTGGACCTACCGAACGGCCCACCGTTCGGTAGGATGATTACCCTTCGCATGGGGAGTATAGCGAACCCCGGGATAACTATGGATGGCAAAGGTTTCATGGAGTTTTAACGTACGAACGGAGACCGACCGCAAGGCCAAAACTTGTGGAACTATTTTCGGCTAGAAAGTCTGTGCGGTCGGTCAAAACTTTGGAAACCCATAGCTCCCGAACCATTTATCCGAACAAGCTGGTTTTCGGATATGTTGCTCCCCTGAACAAGGGCTATCCAGCAGTGCAGGATTTAAAGGTGTACCCCCTGGTTTTGGGGTACATCCCGAACTTGGCTAAAAATATGTACAGCATAATTGGTTTAACTGTTTATCTGAGGGGAGGGGATGTGTGGGTTGCACCATATGTGTGATTGGTGATTTTATGCCTCCCCCTGGGTGTGTTCTGTTTGCATGTAACCACAATAAAAAGCAGGCTTGGCATCCCAGTCCTCAGTTCTTGTTCGACCCTCAAATCGCAGCCTTGACTCATTTTGTGGGCAGAAGGGTATCCTAGCTGTACTATAGCTAGTGTGATTATTCTACATTTGCAGGACTCGTATGGAATACTACGGAAAGCAGCTTCTCCCCTCTTCAGCAATAGGAATCCAGACTACTAAGCGGTCCAACTCTCAGCTAGACTAAGGGTAACCGTAACAATGCCCACCCCCGCCAAAAATAAGGGAATGTACAAAACCATACACTGATCAACCACAAAATTAAACCACCTGCTTAATATTGTGTAGGTGTCCCTAGTGCTACCAATACAGCTCTGATGCATCAAGGCTTGGACTCCACAAGACCTTTAAACGTGTCCTGTAGTATCTGGCACCAAAATTCAGCAAGTTCTGCAAGTTGCAAGCTGGGGGTTCGAGCACATCCCACAGATGCTCAACTGGATTGAGATCTGTGGAATTTAGAGGCTAGGGAACAACTTGAAATCTTTGTCATGTTCCTCAAACCATTTCTGAACAATTTTTGAAGTGTGCATTATCAAGCTGAGAGAAGCCACTGCCATAAGAGGACACCATTGCAAAGAAGGGGTGTGCGTGGTAAGCAAAAATCTCTAGGTAGGTGGTATGTGTCAAAGTAACATCCGCAACAATGTTTCCAAGCAGAATATTGCCTAGAGCAGTGGTCCCCAAACTTATTAGGTTCAAGGCGCCCTTAATATTTCAGTATTTTTCCAAGGCACCCCAAGTCACAATTTCTAGGTTGTATATCTTTACAGCGCTGCAGCATTTTCTGGCGCTATAATGTAATGTACAGGGTTGGTGTTTGAAGGGGTGCTTGTATACATTTATTGTGTTTTAATACAGGAGTGTGTTTGTATGTGATGTTTGTGTTTCATTGCAGGGGTGTGTCTGAATGTAATCTTCACTTTTAACTGTGGATGTACATTTGTGTTAAGTATTTGTGTTTGAGTGAAGGGGTGTGTTTGTATATTTTTTTTAGTTTAAAAGCAGGACTGTGCTTGTATGTTGTGCTGGTGTTTGACTGCTTGGATGTATGCACATACATACATACTTGTACAGATATTCATGCACATTAGCACACAGATGCATATAAATACACCAACACATACACACAGATTCCTATAGGCACCGACACATATGCACACATAGATACACACTGACATACACAAACATGCACCCTAACACACACAAACATTGATACATGCCCACACCATGACACAGATAAACACTGACATAAAAACACACACCCTGACACACAGATGCACATACACAGATGTGTGTATGCACACTCACACAGATGCACACCCTGTCACACACACACTCAGACACATACACACACTCATACACATACACACACTCATAGTCACACTCATACTCACACAAATACTCACACGCTGACACATTCAAACACTCACACTCATACACATACCCATACACATACAAACACTCATACTCACACACACACTCAAACACACACTCATACATACACTCACACACAACACACTCAAACCCTTACACACACCCATACACATACACATACACTCACACACATACTCATACTTACACAAATACAAACACTCATACACATACAGTCATACTCATACTCACTCATACACACACTCATACTCATACACTCAAACTCATACACACACTCATACACTCACACACATACACACACATACACACATTCACCACACACAGACACACACTCACTCACACACAAGATATATATTTTTATATATCTCCAGCCACCCTCCTGTGAGCCCACCTTATGTGCCAGGAGGGTGGCTTGGAGTCCTGCTGCTGTGTGAGTGAGGGGTCTGGAGCGCTTCATGCTCGTCTCTCCTCACGCAGAGGCTGCCTCCTCTCTCTCCATCACTGTATCCCTGCAAGATGCTGGGAGGAACTGACAGGCTGTCACTACCTCACAGCCGTCCGACATTACAGAGGCCCTGTTGAGCAGTAATGTTTTCCTGGTGCTATAATCATAGCACCGGGAAAAAAATTCAGCAGCATCACTGTGTGCACATCACGATCCCCCAGGGCACCATGGCACACAGTTTAGGAACCGCTGGCCAGAGCATAACACTGCCTCTGCTGGACTGACTTCTTCCCATTGTGCATCCTACTGCTATCTCTTCCCAAGGTAAACTACGCATACTCACCAGTCCATCCACCTGATCTAAACAAAAAACACATTATTCATCAGACCAGGCAACCTTCTTCAATTGCTCCATGGTTCAGTTCTGATTCCTGCTTCCAACACCTGAAATTCAAGAACTGAACATTTCCTTGCTGCCTAATATATCCCACCCCTTGACAGGTGCCATTGTAATGTTATAATGAAAGTTATTCACTTGACCTGCCAGTGGTTTTAATGTTGTGGCTGATCAGTGTATAAAGTTACTATCCCCATTATTGCCTCTCCAGTATTAAGACCGACTGCCTTATAGCCTGCTAAAAACATATTAAAGAGGAAAGTTCTACACACGCACAAAATATCAAAGGCAGTGGAAATATTTTCCAGTATCTTGCAATTTGTGCACATTTTTTACTGATCATTAATGTATAGTGATGTCCCGAACAGTTCGCCGGGAACCGTTCGCCGGCGAACATAGCATGTTCGCGGTCGCAAACACGCGCGATGTTCGGTCCGCCCCCTATTCATCATCATTGAGTAAATTTTGACCCTGTACCTCACAGTCAGCAGACACATTCCAGCCAATCAGCAGCAGACCCTCCCTCCCAGACCCTCCCACCTCCATGACGAATAGGGGGCGGACCAAACATCACGCGTGTTCGTGACCGGGAACACGCTATGTTCGCCGGCGAACGGTTCCTGGCGAACTGTTCGGGACATCACTATTAATGTATTAAAACACCACCATAAAGTTAAGTTCTGATATATTTGCCTACAATATAAAATATATACACTTAATTATATTTTAAATATGTTTTGTTCTTCTAAAGACTATACATGGCACATTAAGAAAGGTTATTGCTACCAGAAGAATACTGCATCTAATCCATTTTACATGTAACTATATGACCTTATAAATTCTATAGAATGTAAGGCAATACTAGTTCCGTCATAAAAGAGCAGTCAATAAAGAATAACTAGTTCACATAACTAATTATTTCGCCAGTAGAATAATAGTTTTGCCTCTGCAGCTAAAAAGATAAATAAATAAGAAAAACTGTTAAGTGGGCTGTCACAATGATTTATGATGCAGACATCAATGTAAAACTTTCTGTCATATAAATCCTTTCAGCGGTAACCTAGTAATTTAAGATTTTTCTTTCAAATTGACTATACTTTAAGACCAGGAGCCAACGCTGTGTGACCTTGTGGGGTCACACCGGTTACTCTGTACATCTCAATTTCATACTGTAATAACCCGTCTATTTGGATAGAAAAATGCAAAGCGTTAGGAGTTCTGAATGGGTTTTTTCTTAATGGTAAATCAGAGACTACTTTATATGCATTAAATATCATTTTTATCTTCGGTTTATTATATTGTAGGTATTGTATTTCAGTAACAAGAAAAGTGAATTGTTTGCGCTACAAACATATAATACAATTGTTTCTTATCCAATTCTCAATGCACACCGATGGTTTAGAACAGGGCTGTGCAAACGATAGACCCCCAGATGTTGAATAACTCCAACTGACGCTTCTACAACATCTGGAAAACCACCATTTGCCTTCTCCTGTAGGTTTCCTGCAGGTCGTTCCCAGTTCTGTTTCAGTTGGGATACTGACAAAACATGGGTCATTGCTGTGACATGAGGACTGGGCTGGAAACGATTCTAATAACTTTCATTTTCTACTTTCCAACCCTTTCTTGTTGAAGAAGACGTTAGGGTCTAATCGCATTAGACGTTGACTTCTGTAAATATTTTTATACCGTTGAATTCATTTAAATGTCCTTTTCTTTGCAAAATATGTATTCTCAGTTTGATGGGTAGCATTTCTGAACAAACTCTTTTAGATTACAAACATGAAACAACATGGCATGATTTTAACGTGATTTACTATAAATTAATAAAAGGCTACATGCTTGATAGATGGGTTGAATGCATGAATAGGAGAGCTGGGATTATTATTATTCTTTACTCTTTCTAGTTTTCTTATTGGGTTGCGTAATTTTAATTATGTTTGTTTTATTGATTTGAGAAATTTGAATAAAGAGTTAATTAAGCCAGGTAACATGGACATTGATATTAATTTTGAGGTTGACCCACTATTGTGAAATCTCAGCTTCAAAACTCTTATCACTGCACTTCCAGTGGGCATGGGATGTAACAGCATAGGGCATTCAATATAACTGTCATGCATTTGGTTCCAGCCTGTCCTTCTGGTGTGGCATCAGTATGATATACACATAATTTGGTTTCCCCTTGTAGTTGCACTAGTGACCTGAAACTCATTGAGAACTGACTGGTCACTAACTGGCTACAGGTTAATCTAGTAAGCTCTATTTGTTTGAAGGGCTCTCGTATACCCCTTTTTTGTTTTGTTGCATATATATATATATATACTTCGCTTTGGAGAGGACCATGCGAATCATCACTGCATGTTGTGTCTGTGTGTGAAAGACGTTCAAGATACCACCTGTCTTGCTTAATGGTTTAGGCTTTGGCTTATTTTTCAATTATTTTTGGTTTGCCCACTTGAAGCTTGATGCTTGGCGCTTGATGCAATGCATAGTAGCTATAAAGCACCAAGAGGCCAACAAGAGTGGTTTGAGTCTACAGATTGTTTGTTTGGAATTGTGTTTACCATACTCTTCTCTAATTGAATATTGTGTGTGTATAGTAACCTCAAGCAGCTGTCTTTAGCCAACCAACTCTTCACAGATTATCCAAAGTCATAGCCAGATATGAAAAATAATAGATATCTACCCTGAAGGTTACCTTTTTACATACATAATTCTTATGTTAATTAGAAAAGAAAAATAATCTTCCAGTTTATTGGAAACAAAGTCTACAAAGAATGTAAAACGTCCTACATATATAGCACTCCCCTTTCAAGATTAGTTACAAAAATCAGACATCTCAGCCAAATTTTGAAGATGGAAAAAGCTGTTTCCAGTTTTTCCTTTCAAGTCAACATCAAAGTTATCCAGTAAAAATCGAGAGTAATAAAACTGTACTTTAACTGACTTTGGAAATTAGTCAACCTGAACTGACCCTGATAGCAGTATTCATGCTGACTGGCTATTGTCTCAGGTGTTGTAACAAAAAAGTCCCCCAAAGGATGTACCAATATAGGTTACTTTACGTCTGCCCTAGACTCAGACTTGGACAATCCCAATTTATCTTCTTTGTTCTCTTTGTCCTGATTTCTGATAGATCTTTTACCACATAACCACTTCTACTGTCATCAGTGTAGTCCAGATGCTCACAAAGGCTTGTGCTGTTGCTTTTTTCTAAAGCCTTTGCGAGGTGCAGGTTGCTTGATAATACGCATATGAAAAGCCTTGGTGCTGTGAATTCATTTTAACATTTTCACGTCTTCTTGTACCTTTCCTTTTCTCTTTAACCTGACCAATGGATTTTACCTCTCTGTGACTTGATTACGCTGATAACCACAATCAAAAGGCAATTACCCAGCGAGGGAGCAAGATAATTATTCCCATCAATGAAAGATTGAAAGCACCTGAATAGACAACTGCAATTTTTTAAGCAGTGGCATTATTGGTAGAACGATTACCACTTGAAATTTCAAATTCATGACGAAAGAAGCTGATTTGTTTGCAGAATGTCTTTTCTGGATATCTGTTAATTGTAATATCATGAGTCATATATTAATGATAAAAATTGCAACTCATATATATAAACATACACACCATGCATGCAACACATATGCATACATAAATACACACATTCGTCCATCCGCCTTTGCATCCATCTGTCACTCCATCCAACATGCCATCTATCTGTCTGTCTGTCACTCCATCCATCATGCCATCTGTCTGTCTGTCACTCCATCCATCATGCTGTCTGTCTGTATATCTGTCTGCCTATCTGTCACTCCATTCATCATGCCATCGATCTGTCTACCTGTCACTCCATCCATCATGCCATTTATCTGGCTGGCTGTCACTCCATCCATCATGCTGTCTGTCTATCTGTCTGCCTATCTGTCACTCCATCCATCATGCCATCTATCTCTCTATCTGTCCATTCATCAGGCCATCTATCTGTCTGTCACTCCACCCATCATGCCATCTGTCTATCTGTCACTCCATCCATCATTCTGTCTGTCTGTCTGTCTGTCTATCTATCACACTATCCATCATGCCATCTGTCTGTCCATCTATCTATCTATCTATCTGTATGTCTGTCTGTCTGTCTGTCTGTCTGTCTGTCTATATCTATATCTATATCTATATCTATATCTATATCTATATATATATATCTATATCTATATCTATCTATCTATCTATCTATCTATCTATCTATCTATCTATCTATGTAATAGTCCTGTGATATTAGTTAAGATAACGTTATTGATATTATTCAATATAAGCTTTATTATTCACTTTCAATCCTTCTTGCTCATATAAATCAGTAAACAATGCAGTGTGCATATTCCCCACGGGGACGTGATCAAGTATGATAACAAAATAAATAGCTACAAGCAAATGTCAACACTGTGTGCTCTGTTTAAATGCCTAAAATACACGTCAAAAACTGTGTACTCAAAGTGCTATAACTTATCTTCTAATTTTGAATATAACACTTGTGAAATGATAAAGCACATTATAGTCTTAAAAGTTTTATAGAAACTGTTTTAATCTAATATTTAGCTGGGTAGCAGCACCTAGAAGAGGAATCTTATTTTGTGAAAAACACTTGTGTTGTTCAAGGGAGATCGTCAATAGGCAGTATTGACAAGGAAGCCTCAAGTTGCGGAGGTGATCAAGGAATAGTTCGAGATCGAGACCCAACTTGAAGGTTGAATAAAAGATACAACTTGGTGAACAATGTTTTTAGTTTTTTTATTTGGTTAAGACACAAAGTACATACAGTCTGGCTGCAATTTACTGAATCCCTCTTAGTTGTAACAGGCACACCATATTCATCAGTTTACATGAATCTGCCCATAATAAATAATGTACTGTAGCAGGATGGAATTCCTTGTGGCATGGTAAACCCAGTGATCTTGTTAGGTTGATAAGAAACGATCAGTGGCTTGAGTTAAAGGGTAAATGTTGTGATCCTTTCCACATACATTATATTGGCTAAAACCCTTCTAAAACGATTCCTTTACCATGTCCTAAGTCCAACATTAAACCCTATAATGCTCTATAATTCACATTATGCCACCAAATCTTTAAATTAATTCAGAGTATTACATAAACCTATATTTATAAACGTCATGCCTGCTACATTAACCCCAAGTCATACTGTGTTAACTAACCCTGCATCCACAGCATGTAAACACTACACCCATAGCAATATCCCAGCACTGTGCGATGTATTGTGTTATGAGGCATTAAAGTGGCATTGTCACACACTCTCCCAGTATTACATGGATCAGACCTAGGGTTTTACATGAACCCATTTGGGGCTTCAGTCTCAGTCAGCCCCCACACCCGCAGCAATGATCCTGGATAATTGGTATTAAATACCAATAGAAGATTGTATCAGATAAATGAGTTGCCCATTAATTGCCATGTACATAATTTGGATCTTAGTCAAAATGTATTTAGAAGGACTAAGAGCTAGTTGGGGAAATACTACTCAATTAAAGGTTTCCAAGACAATTCATTTTTTATATATCAATGTAGCTATTTACCAAGCCCCAAATGTAACTATAAAGCCATGTTAATTTTACTGGGTCAGATATTGAGACGTCCTGTTTTAAACCGCAATATAAGCCAAAAGTCACCATAAGGCTTCCACTATGCAAACAGCTCAAAAATAAAAAAATAAAGTAGTCTTTGATATTAATGAATAAATACTGAACAAGGAGTATATTTCTCTCAGTGGGTGAGTCTACATTAAAAAGTGATTGTAATAAACGTTTTACTAAAAGAATAAAGTTTGTATATGTGGGGCTGTCCCATCACCTTCATCAATGCCCTGGGTAGTGGGATAGCTTTTTGTAGTGTGGGACCCTAGAGTCACGTAGACTTGGAATAATCTGTTTCAAAAGTCCATCCATCTTCTTTCTTAATCAGGGATTCAAATACTTAGTGGGGGCCTTCCATTTCCCCATTAGTTGTGCTTTAGGCTTTAATAAAAAATGAGACGGAGGACATAAATCAAAATATAACAGGACGTTAATCAATTCCATGTCCACTGGTATAAAATGTCCACAAGGATACTTTTAATCACATATCATTGATACAGGAAGTCTCTCTGTATTCTAGTAAGCAGTTTCTTGCTCTTTTGAACAGATTTGCATTCACCTGACACAAGCTGATCACTGTTGTTCCTCTTCTTTAATGGTAAAAATTGATTAAAAACACCAAGGAGCTAAATCGGGAAAATAACCGTTTAAATGTCACTGGTCAAAAGAGCAGACACAATTTAAAACTGTATTCATGTTTCTTATATCTAGATTTGCCCTGGTTTCAATGCTGAATTTCCTATTGAGAATGTCTAATTCCGCACCGTAAATAATTTACTTAAATAATTCTGCATTGATATACATTAAAGACAGATGCCAATGAAAAAAACAAACAATATATATAAATGCAACTCATCAGCAGGACGTTGGTTACTGGAGGCTTGGCATTGACTTTTGTAATATTGGCTTTAAATGTTAGAGAAACACTATAGGGTCAGGAGAAAGAACATGTATTTCTGACCCTATAGTGTTAAAACCACCATTTAGGTGGCTCGTCCCCCTTCGTCCCCTTAAAAGGTAGGAAAACGTACCTTATTTCCAGCACCGTGCAAGTTGCTGGCGCTGGCTCAACCTCCAATCTGCCTCCTTGCTGACATCATCATAATTTAGGGTGTCAGCCAATCCAATGGATGGGCTGAAATTGGCAAGGAGGTGGGGTAGGGCATGGTCAAATGACAGTTTGGCCAATCAGCACCTTCTCATAGAGATGCATTGAATCAATTCATCTCTATTAGGAACATTTAGCATCTCCATGCAGTGTTGAGATGCTGAACGGCAGTGCAGCACAGTGTGCAGCACTGCCCCAAGAAGCACCTCCAGTGATCATCTGAGGAGTGGCCACAGGAGTTGTCCCTAGGGGCAATGTAAACACTATCTTTTCTCATGAAAATGCCTGCAGGGAATGATTATACTCACAAGAACAACTACATTACGCTATAGTTGTTCTGGTGACTCTAGTGTATCTTTAATGTTCCTGAAACGGGGAGATACTGTAAGTTTACAAATATTGTCACATATTATATATCAATGTATCATCAAATAGACGAGCTGAAAAAAAACATACAGTTCTGGAGAGTTTTTCCAAGTATAAAGTAAATATTCATTAAGTGCTATTCCGTCTGCTAAAAGACATACTAAATATTAGATACTGCTGCACAGATATACATCAATATCAGATACTGTTGCACAAACGTATATCAGTAATCTTTTATCAAGACTATGTAACTGTACCACAGAACATTTATACTCTTTATCCGCGTCTACAGATATCTACTGTAATGCCGTATTCAGTAACATCAATCACAGTATAAATGTGTATCTCTTCCCAGGAGACAACCTACTTTACCATGCTCTGATTGTTTTAATTGTACAGAAGAAATAAATAAATACATACGTATGACAATTGATTCTCAGTGTTCTGTATGGTTTTTTGCCTTTCTGCAAATCATCCCCAGGACATTCTTCTATTAATTTTACTAACACAAATCCGTTGACATACATTATATTTCGAAATATAGGAGAAATAGTATCCTATTGTATACTGATGTTTTCATGAAAAAAAAACCTCTTGCTTGTGTTAAACTCTCCTATGTCTCCAGGACAATGAGAATTCTCCTTTACGTGAAATTAACAAAGTGAAGTAGACTTTCTATTGTAAGTTTGGTTGACTCGACAGCAATGTTTTGTACCTGCATCTTAGTTCAGTTTGTAGAAAGGTCCATCTTTGTTTGATAAAAGATGTACCAATAGCTGGGTAATGTAATAATAATAATATTAATGTTGCTCAGCTGGTACTATTTGTACAAACATTTTTTTAATTGTACTATTATTCAACGGCTACTTAGGAACAATATTCAACAATTCAAGCAAGTTATTCAAAGTACTTTCTCAAGAAAGTAGAGTATTTTACTAGTTGGTAAAGTTAGTAAATCTATAATAGTAGGACTTAGTTGTATTATCAGAGATTTATTACTTAATATTTTTTATTTTTTCAAGCAAGACATAACAAAAAGTATAATATAAAGCATTTAACAATGCATTATGTCTTGGCTGGTGGACATTTTTCATTGTATTTAATTGAGATATTATTCTTATAATATTTAACTACAACTGTGAATATTACTAGTTTATCCATATAAATATGTCATAATATTTCCTTCTTGTCAATGAAATAGCTTTTAGGAAAATACAGTTTTTGTTTGGACTTACCCTTTAAAATATTTCAGGAGCTATATGATGCCTCCAGCAAATTGAATATTCAGTTTTGAGAAATTGTTTTATGTCCAATCTAAAAAAAGAAAATGTGAAAGATTAGGCGCCTGAAACAGCAATTACTTAACGCTTTTTTTTTCTCTTTAAATAAATCTTCACAACATTTATTTCACCTTCAATCCTAATACCCTAACACCTCATAGGATTTACACTTTCTCCACGAACAACCAAATCAAACACATAAGTCAGCACAAAACGTGCTATCTTTTTATACAGTTTAACGTTTTTTTTTATTATCATTTTTTTTTTTTAATGAAACAATACCAAAGTTCAGAATAGGTCAATAAAAAAAAAGAAAAAGTTAAGTATTTATTTAGTCATTTACATTTCAGAGAGGAGTTTTTCTAAGCATTCTTTAACAATAACCCTTGACACTCTATGGTAAAAGTAGAGAATAGCTGAGAGTCTTTCTAAGCATACTTTGACAATAACGCTTGACACTCTATGGTAAAAGTAGAGAATAGCTGAGAATTCCAGGTGTTGCAAAGCTACGACTCACACGATGTTCTTCCATAACGCTCTGCAGGAGTTTTGCTAAGTTCTAGAAACACATTGGGATTCAGCCCCAAGCAGAACTTGATAACTGCTTCTCTAACAAATAGGAGGGAATATGTCATGACATATCCCCACTCTCTATGTTATGTCCCCTCCTTTCTGTACAAGGACATCATATTACTTATGCTCTCTGGATCTCAATGAAACCATAGCTGGAAACAAGCATATGCTGCACAGTCTGTATTCAATGCAATTCTACCACCCTACTTAACTACAGAAGGTTCAACACCCCCACCCAACAGTTACTTGAGGGCACCACTCCCTCCCCATTGCTAGCTTTGCTGAGCTCTATGCTAGGTTTCTATCTTTTAAAATAAAATTTGGTGTCTGGAGTTTGTTTTTCTTCAGTTTGCCCACCGGGCTAAGGAAACAGCCGAGCAGAACATTTCTGCCCAGGACCTTGCATAATACTGTCGGTTTTATTGACGTGGAGCTCTTTGGAACACTTTGGCACATTACTGTAAGTTTCATCCCTGAGAGAGCTCTGCAATCCATGCTGCACAAGACAGCTTTATGGATGCTGATTCATGTGATAGACTTGAGCATATTAGAAGGAAGGGGTTAAAGTTCAGGTATGGTCAGAATAGGGTGAAGTTAGACAGGGCAACTGGTAGTGAGTACCACTTAAAGCCTGTGTAGTACCTCAGGATTTTAATTTTCGAGCCCGCCCTGGATATATATATATATATATTTTTTTTTTATTATTATTATTAATTTTATATATACATATACATATACACACTTTAAAACTTTATATATATATACATGGAGAAGTTAAAAAAAAAACATGGTTTTTGTAGTAAAGTAATTGACTACAAATCTATCGGAAACTGAATATTTTATTTGTATTTATGAAGGGATACAAAGTTCACTTAAATACATTTCCAACACTTCACTGGAGAAAACCTATAAATAATGATTTTTGTAAATATATGGTGTATTAGAAAACACTTTGCCGTAGCCCACTAAGTATCTAATGTGTTCATTAATGAGGATACAGTTGTGCAAATTGATGTTTATTGCTGTCCTTTGATCAGGTTGCACCATTTAGATATCCACCTTGCCACAAATGTAATTTTCTCATTCAAATCACTAACAGAAATTCTCAGGAGAGCCAATCTGAACGTCTTTGACCTTTGTCCGAAAGATCAGTCTATTGCTCTTGTTTCCAGTATATTGATTTATAGTGCTGAATGTTTAATTTCGTGATGCAGTTTACTAAGCTAGTTTCCTTTTATAAAATGGACAACAAAATTAGTCATGTGAACTTCTACTAATTAAGGTTACAGATAAATCCCTTTAGACTCAAAGCATCATCTTGCAGAGAAATCGATAAGACTCTGCCAAGCCAGCAGAGAAACAAGAAATTCAATTAGAATACGATATACTGTACACATCTCCGGAACATATTTCTGTATACGTAAAGTCTCAGATGAACATTCCAAAATAAAATAAAATAATAATGTTAATAGACACTACATGCCATGATATCGATTTGTGTAATGTTGCAACATGTAATAGGACAGATATTGCTGAATACACCATGAGTACAGTTAGGTAAAAACTCCAATTTATATACTCCATGAATTTTCATATCTGCAATGTGTATTCATGCATTCCCTCAAGCAAAATGTAACTGTGCGACTGCTGCGGGGATTGGACTTTTGAGAGACTTTGTTTTAATGTTTTTTTTTTATATTCATGATTCCTGCTTCAAAACGTTGTGTGGAAATCTATCCATCCAAAAAAAAAAAAGAAAATTTGAAAAGTAGTATAAATTTACATGAAACAAAAGAATCGTGAAATCACCCTAGAATTATTTTATGCTCTTTGCATGCAGCAACGTGTGCCATTTTTTTCTCCATATTTTTCCTGCTAGCCTTGTCATTATGATCTTTGCTAACCATGAATGATATTTTCAGAAGATATAAAAAATAAAAATGTGTAGGTTGTATGTCCTGGTTAATATTCTATTAATCATAAAAATAAAATGGACACTCTACTGTGCTTATATAAAATAAATACAAACTACTGTGTAGTAGATATACCCCATATACAAAATATGCATTGTTGGTATATATAAAAACAGCTTCCAAAATCTGCAGATCTCTTGTCTGCTGCCTTTGCAAGCCCTCCCCTTCTAACCCCTCCCAGTCTTTCTTTGACTGTCCAATCACAGACTTTCCAATGCAGCTCAATGAGAAGTCCTTGCAAGACAAGTGCTCTGAGCAATTGTCTGCCTTTTGCGTTCAGCTGCACTGAGCCAACCAAACCAGGAAGTTACAGGATCTGTTGTCTTCCTGAAACCTAAAGGGGTGTCACCAGGTTTATTTTTAAAAGTGTCAGATTCTATTGAAATCTGCACGTTTTGCAGAAATAAGAGAAAGAGAACACAATCTTCACACGTAAAGCTTTTCAGCAAGCTAAAGTGCCTTAGGGGTCTGGAGTGTCCATTTAACTGACACCATTAATCCATTAAAAAAAAAATAAGAAGAAAATGAAGGGTTGGAAGTAACTATATTATTTAGATAAAGTAAAAAGAGTTAGGGCACATAGATTTCTTCACAATGCAGACTATAATGGGAACCAGCACATCAGGACAGTCGTGATGAACCTGCTATGTAAAGAAATCATTGATTCATGGACTTTTTTTTTACTTCATTGAAATCTTTCTGGAGACTTGACATCCCTGAGCCGAGAGCATAGGTGTATACCTGTCACTTTATTGTTGGAGCTGTGTGCAGTCTGTACTTAATATTTTGGTCTAAATTATTTAGTCAATTATTATTCACTAAATGGTTAGTTGTAATGAATTGACAATCACACAGAAAAAAATTAGCTAATAAAGTCAAATAGCAATTGTAGCTCGTTTTCTTTTTAAGACAAAATGCTGCCATTCTATCAATTCTGTAAAACAAACTGTAAATTGTTATATTGGCATTTTAAAGAGAGACATGGGAGAGGGTGCTAAAAAATAAACCATATCGTAATATTTTATTCTGTAATACAAGCATGTCAAATATGCAGCCTGGGCCGCATACGGCCCTCAATGACTATCTTTAAGGCCCAGGGCCCTTGTGCAGCTTTGTGCTGTGCTCTCCCGCAGGCTGCATAGAGCGTATTGAGTCATATATACGGTGGCTGGGCAGAGTGGCAGGTTGCATGCAGAGCAGGCCACCCACTCCCCCTTCCCTGCTCTTCGCAGTGCCAGAGGAGCACGTGGCCTGCTTAGAGAAGATCCTGCAGGGCTGGAAAAGGCTTAAGGTAGAGGAAGAGTGGCTTAGGGGAACCTTCATGTAGAGTAGTCGATAAAATTGGGAATGGGGCAGGGAGGGGCTGCAGTGTATTAGAGTGGTGGGAGGAGTGGGCAGTGTATTAATTGGGGAGGTGTGGCAGTGTATTAGAGTAAGTGGGGCAGTGTATTAAATTGGGTTGAAGGAGGGTGGCAGTGAACTAAATTGGGCTGAGGTGAGGCAGTGTATTAAATTGGGGGAGGTGAGGAAGTGTATTAAAGTGGTGGGAGGAGGCAGAGTATTAAACTGGGGGAAGTCTTCCTCACTCTGGGTTTTTTTATAATTACTAAATGCTATTTTTTTGTTTTTTACTATTTTGGCCACATCTGCGGAGTACCACAGTGGTTTCTTGAATTTTTTGCTTTTACTGACAAGCCTAATGCAATTTTCTGTTGCCTTCAGTAGTGCAGCTTTTAAATAATCCCATTTATTTTGGACTCCATTTAAGTTGCTCCAGTCTGATAATGACTCCTTTACACATATTCTAATTTTAGAAAAGTCTGTTTTTCTAAAGTCTAAAACTTTTGTTTTTGTGTGGTGTGACTCAGTCACTGTTCTTATATTAAACCACACTGACTGATGATCACTGGATCCTAAACTTTCACCTACAGTAATATCTGATACCAAATCTCCATTTGTTAACACTAAATCTAGTATGGCCTCTTTACGAGTTGGCTCCTCAACGACTTGTTTTAGAGACAATCCCAGTAGGGAGTTTAGAAGACCTATAAGATTAGGCAGAAAGAGGCTAAGCAAGTTATAAGAGCTTCCAAATCACACACAGAAGAGAAAATAGCACAGTCAGTAAAAAAGGGGGACAACACTTTTTTTAGATACATAAATGAGAAAAGAAAAGTAAAACAAGGATTAGTTAGATTAAAAACAAAAGAAGGAAGGTATGTAGATGAGGATAAAGGTCTAGCTGACTGCCTCAATGAATATTTTTGTTCGGTATTTACAGCTGAAAATGAAGGAAAGGGACCTCTGTTAAAAAAAAAGGATAAATGAGTCATTTATTACATGTGAGTTTACAGAGGAAGAGGTTCTATTTCAACTGTCAAAAGTAAAGACAAATAAGTCAATGGGACCTGATGGAATACACCCAAAGCTATTAAAAGAGCTTAGTGGTATACTAGCAAAACCATTAACAGATTTATTTAACCAATCATTGTTAACAGGAGTAGTCCCAGAAGATTGGAAATTAGCGAATGTTGTGCCCATTCACAAGAAAGGTAATAAGGAGGAGTCGGGCAACTATAGGCCAGTAAGCCTTACTTCAGTAGTGGGGAAAGTGATGGAAACCATGTTAAAGGATAGGATTGTTGAACATCTAAAAACACATGGATTTCAAGATAAGAGACAACATGGGTTTACTTCAGGGAGATCATGCCAAACTAATCTTATTGATTTTTTTGATTGGGTAATTAAAATTATAGATCAGGGTGGTGCAGTAGACATTGCTTACCTAGATTTCAGTAAGGCTTTTGACACTGTTGCACATAGAAGGCTTATCAATAAACTGCAATCTTTGAGTTTGGATTCCAATATTGTTGAATGGGTAAGGCAGTGGCTGAGGGACAGGCAACAGAGGGTTGTAGTCAATGGAGTATATTCGAAGCTTGGGCTTGTCACCAGTGGGGTACCTCAGGGATCTGTACTTGGACCCATTCTCTTTAATATTTTTATTAGTGATATTGCAGAAGGTCTTGATGGTAAGGTGTGTCTTTTTGCGGATGATACTAAGATATGTAACAGGGTTGATGTTCCAGGAGGGATAAGCCAAATGGCAAATGATTTAGGTAAACTAGAAAAATGGTCAGAGTTGTGGCAACTGACATTTAATGTGGATAAGTGCAAGATAATGCATCTTGGACGTAAAAACCCAAGGGCAGAGTACAGAATATTTGATAGAGTCCTAACCTCAACATCTGAGGAAAGGGATTTAGGGGTGATTATTTCTGATGACTTAAAGGTAGGCAGACAATGTAATAGAGCAGCAGGAAATGCTAGCAGAATGCTTGGTTGTATAGGGAGAGGTATTAGCAGTAGAAAGAGGGAAGTGCTCATGCCATTGTACAGAACACTGGTGAGACCTCACTTGGAGTACTGTACACAGTACTGGAGACCATATCTTCAGAAGGATATTGATACCTTAGAGAGACTTCAAAGAAGGGCTACTAAACTGGTTCATGGATTGCAGGATAAAACTTACCAGGAAAGGTTAAAGGATCTTAACATGTATAGCTTGGAGGAAAAACGAGACAGGGGGGATAAGATAGAAACATTTAAATACATAAAGGGAATCAACACAGTAAAGGAGGAGACTATATTTAAAAGAAGAAAAACTACCACAACCAGAGGACATAGTCTTAAATTAGAGGGACAAAGGTTTAAAAATAATATCAGGAAGTATTACTTTACTGAGAGGGTAGTGGATGCATGGAATAGCCTTCCAGTTGAAGTGGTAGAGGTTAACACAGTAAAGGAGTTTAAGCATGCGTGGGATAGACATAAGGCTATCCTAACTATAAGATAAGGCCAGGGACCTAATGAAAGTATTTAGAAAACTGGGCAGACTAGATGGGCCGAATGGTTCTTATGTGCCGTCACATTCTATGTTTCTATGTTTCTAAGTGAGGGGGATATCAGTCTATTAAACTGGGGAAGGAGCCATGTATTATAGTGGTAGGAGAGAGGAACAGTATATTAGAGTGTTGGGAGGGAGGGGCAGTGTATAATATTAGTGGGAAGGAGGGAGCAGAGTATAAGAGTGGTGGGAGAGAGGGGCAGTATATTAGAGTGGTGGGAGGGAGGGTCAGTATATTAGAGTAGTGGTAGGGAGGGAGCAGTGTATTAGAGTGGTGGGAGGGGCAGTATATAAGAGTGGTGGGAGGGAGGGTCAGTATATTAGAGTAGTGGTAGGGAGGGAGCAGTGTATTAGAGTGGTGGGAGGGGCAGTATATAAGAGTGGTGGGAGGGAGGGGGCAGTGTATTCTAGTGGTGGGAGGGAGGGGGCAGTGTATTAGAGTTGCGGGAGGGAGGGACAGTATATTAGAGTGGTGGTAGGCAGGGAGCAGTGTATTATAGTGGTAGAGAGGAGGGGGCAGTGTATTAGAGTGGTGGGGGAGTGTATTAGACTGGAGGGAGGGGGAAGTATGTTAAACTGGGGGACTGAAGAGGGAGGGCAGTGTATTAAATTGGTGGGAGGGAGCAGTGTATTATAGTGGTGCAAGGGAGGGGCGGTATATTAGAGTGGTGGGAGGAAAGGGGCAGTGTATTACATTGGGGGTGTGTGTTAAATTTAGGGTAGGGAGGGAAGGCAATGTATTAGATTTTGTAGGGAGAGAGGGAGGGAGGGAAGGCAGTGTGTTAGATTGGTGGGATGGAGGGAAGGCAGTGTATTAGATTAGCATGAGAATGATACAAGTAATTTTAGTTTGTGTTGGTCTAGGTCGAAACTCTTTTTTTTTTTTTTTTTTTTTGCGGCCCACAGAAACTTAAAACTTGTTTATTTGGCCCATGCTAGCCTTTGACTTTGACATGTTTGCTGTAAGTGATTAATAAACAAAATAGTCCATTAAAATAAAAAATGGTCTTGTAAAATTTGGAATAAAAGAGCAAAAGTTTCTAAAAATATTACATTTAAAAAAAATTCCAATTTGATTATTTTAACAAGAATTTTGAAGTTTTATTCCAAACCTATCCACCATGTACTGCTTTGTAAAGAAATAGCAGAGATAATAAATAAAGAAAAAAAATACATATTCTAAATTAAACAAAAAACAAGGTCCTTCCAGATCACAGCAGTCACAAACGATTATGCAATGAATCACCTAGCAACCGTCTCTCCCTCTCTCTCTCTATATATATATATACACAGTTCTTCACTTTCCTTTCCTACTTACATTCTGGCGATACTGCAAAGTGATCCTTTGCAGTAGTCATGCAGCTGTGGGTACGTGTTAGTAATAATTACTTAAGAAAAGTTCTCTGAAGTTAAAGGATAATGTAAAGTCTGATTTATTATCATACAGTATGTTTAATGCATGAATTTGGATATGTGCACAAACGTCCCACTACTCCAAGGAATTTTTAAGGAAAATCAATTGATAAAAGTTGTTTAAGGTCAACTGAAGATAGAACCTTGAACCTGGACAATATTCCATATTTTCACTCAAATGTCACGTTAAGTCAGATTGAATTAAATTGATTGTCTTCTTGTGCTGATTAGCTTCCAAGAAAAGATCATTGAAAGATCTTAAAAAGTTAGGGTTAATAATATTCAATAAATATCCAACAACCGTCTTATTAACCACCTCTAAACTGGGAGGCAGCTGCATGACTGTTAGTCAAACAACCTCTTTTTTGGCATGTCTCTGACTATCTGTAAACCTAGGATGTATTCTATAGTAACCACACTTTAAAATAAAGTTTAAAAAAATAAAACTTACACAGCTGATGGATGACTACAGTGCTCATTTATCAGTCAGAGAACTATAGCAGTTGTTATGGTGTTAGGAGGTCCTTGATGCTGTCTTACCTGAAGGGGTTAAACCATTCTAGAATGGTTTAACCCCAAAGGTTGCCTCTAGTGCGGGATATCCCTTCCCCAGCAGCATCTGGCTTCTTCAACTGAGTTTCATGAAGAACAGAGTGCCACCAAGCATAGGCACTGCTGATTGGCTAGAGGGGTCAGCTGACTCTCTAAGCCAATCAATAACTCCCCATTCATAAAATATGTACATAACAGTACAATGTTTCACTTCATTTGTGTTATATGTCTTAATCATATGGCACCCAGCAGTAGCAACCAATGATAGACAATCACAGGTGGATTGATGTGAGAGCCAATAAAAATGAACACATACCTTAACTGACATGCTAGTTTCCAGATGTCATTGTGCAAGTGTGAAATGTTCGGACCAGGCTATTACTGAATGACTTACAAGAGGAAGTCTAGTAAAAGCCAATGATTAGCTTTCCATTTCACACATTCACTGTGCGTGGCAGTAACAGTGATCACGTAGCAAGTGACAAAACAATGTTTTCAAACCCTGGCTTGTCAGCTAGTCCTTTTTCATTACTATTATTGCCATAGTGTAGAGAGAATAGAACTATGCTACACTATCTCTCTTTTTGGAACTTTAGATAGAAAGACATATTTATAGGAAATTAGAGGACAACTTAAAAGGTTTGGCAAGTTGAGAGAAAATAGATGTTGGAAAATGTATGGGAAATTATATTTAAAAAGTGACACCACCAATTTGTATCCATTATAGAAATTATTCCTAAAAAATATGTAAAAGGAAAAAGAAAAGGAAAATAAGAAACTATTGACCTTTTAAATGTCCCCTTGCCAATGCTGTTGGAAACATTGAAACATAGAATGTGACGGCAGATAAGAACCATTTGGCCCATCTAGTCTGCCACATTTTCTAAATACTTTTATGAGTCCCTGGCCTTATCTTATATCTAGAATAGCCCTATGCCAAACCCACGCATGCTTAAACACCTCACTACAGAAACATAGAATGTGACAGCAGATAAGAAAGTGACTTACGCAGCAAGTATCAGTACAGGCAGAGTGTTCTATAGACTTGTGAATTCCGTTTCAAACAAATTGAAATTCATCATAATTTGGGCAATAAACGGTCATTTGAGTTTTATGAATATATTAGTAGGGTAGCCTTGCAGAACCCTAGTTACCCATGGGGTAGAAATATTGGGGGCAGATAATGGCATGCCGGCACCCTCTTGTATATTTAATAAAAGCACCAAACCGCCGCCCTTGGGTGGGGGGTTGGGGAGTTGTTAAAGGGCCTACTGTCCTGGGGGTACCACCCCCCTACCGCCCTGGGGGGTAAACTAGGTCCCCTATTTAATAATGTTAGAGCCTGTACCCACTGCTCATGTAAGTCTGGGGGAAATAGGGACCCCCAATGTATTAATATTAGAGCCCTCACCTATTATCTATGGTTGTGGGTTGGTGGAAATAGGTTCCCCCATTTATTAATTAGAGCCCTTACCCACTGTCTATTGGTGGAGGCTGGGGAGACAATAGATGGGGGCCTGGTGGCACAATAAAACTTTACTCACTGGCAATTGGTGGGAGTGTAATGGGAACATAATATCCTGCCACTTTATTTATTGAAATTATAGCTTCCCATGGGGTATTGGGGTTGGGCATTATTTGGTCAACACCCATTCTTTAAATCACCTGGTGGAGGTGTATGTTACTAGCAATTAAGCAGCATTAACATGCCAGTGCCTAGTTTTTTAGCAGACATATCTGCACTTGCCATGGGGTTTAATTGTCTGAAATTCTGCAAATTAACAAAAGTTTTACTGAATTTACATATCTATGGATGTATGTCTGTAAATGGATGTGTATTTACTTTCATTATAATGATTATGCAATCTATCTTTTGGTTTGTCTGATTCATTAGAGCATAGACACTATAGAGGTGCTGCTTTACCTTTTTTTTTGTAACTGTTCACATCTAAATACAACACTAGATTTAAATATAGCGCCTTTTATTGCTTGTTTTTTTGATAAATTATATTGTCTGATTCATTAGCTGAATTATTTATTCTCATTACCGAAATTCTACAGAGCGAAACCGACATATGACTGAAATTGTATGATCCAGAAGAAAAAAAATATATTTTTGGCAAAAATGGTGTACAAGTCTACTGAACAGTGCTTATCAGGTAACAAAAATGCTTAAAATTGGAAACAATATATAGTTGTGCTCAAAGGTTTGCATAGCCCTGGAGAATTAGTAAGATATGTACCATTTTTAAAGAAAACATGAGTGATCATTCAAAACACATTTCTTTTATTTCTTATGGAATTTATATTCAACTGTAGGTTATAACAGAATGGCACAATCATAAAACAAAACATGGCAACTAAGAAAAAAAATAAAATGACGCCTGTTTAAAAGTCTGCTAATTAGTTCTTAATACTGTGTACTGCACTCTTTTGTAATAGTTGTCTATAAGGCCTCTAATTCTTGCAGGTGGTATAGCTGCCCATTCGTTTTGGCAAAATGCCTCCAGGTCATGCAAAGTCTTTGGTCATCTTGCATGAACCGCACCTTTTGACATCTCCCCAGAGTGGCTCAATGATATTATGGCTAGGAGACTGTGATGGCCACTCCAGAACCTTCACCTTTTTCTGCTGTAACCACTAGAGGGTCAACTTGGCCTTGTGCTTAGGATCATTGTCATGCTGGAAAGTCCAAGAGTGTCCCATGCGCAGCCTTTGTGCAGAATAATGCAAATTGTCTACCAGTATTTTCTGATAACATGCTGCATTCATCTTGACTTCCTCATGTCTTTAGAGCTGACCCCCCCAAAAAAAACATCAGTAAGCCACCACCATGCTTCACAGTGGGGATGGTATTTTTTTCACTATATGCCATGTTGACCCCTCTCCAAACATAGCCCATGTTGTGACCATAAAGCTCTATTTTGGTCTCATCATTCCAAACTGCAGTGTGCCAGAAGCTGTGATGCATGGTAAGGTGTTGTCGGGCATATTGTAACCGGGCTTTTTTTTTTTTTTACATTGGCGCAGCTTCTTTCTGGCAACTCAACCATGCAGCTCATTTTTGTTCAAGTATCGTCATATTGTGCTTCTTGAAACAACCACACCGTATTTTTCCAGTGCAGCCTTTATTAGGTTACCTGTGGGTTTTTCTTTGTATCCTGAACAATTCTTCTGGCAGTTGTGGCTGAAATCTTTCTTGGTCTACCAGACCTTGGCTTGGTATCAAGAGATCCCTGCATTTTCCACTTCTTAATAAGTGATTGAACAGTACTGACTGTAATTTTCAAGGCTTTGGACATCTTTGTATATCCTTTCCCATCTTTATTAAGTTCCATTACCTTGTTATGCAGGTCTTTTGATAGTTCTTTTCTGTTCCCCATGGCTCAGTATCTAGCCTGCTCAGTGCACCCACATGGGAGCTAACACACTCATGGACTATTTATACACAGACACTAATTGCAATTTAAAATGCTACAGGTGTGGGAAATTAACCTTTAATTGCCATTTTAACCTGTATGTGTCATCTTGTGTGTCTGTAACAAGGTCAAACATTCAAGGGTATGTAAAATTTTGATCTGGACCATTTGGGTGATTTCGGTTATCATTATGATTTAAAAATGAGCCAAACAACTATGTGATAATAAATGTCTTCATATGATCACTATCCTTCAATAAAATACATATTTTTTTTTTGCATGATCGGTCATATTTTTAAAATCAATGTCAAAATTTCACAATTTCTACCAGGGTATGCAAACTTTTGAGCACAACCGTAAGTATATTAGTAGTGCGCTGTTTCAACCCTAAAATAAAAGAGATTGAATTAACCTCATTAAGAATTAATTACGTGAGAGTTATGGGCGATTAAACAAATTATTATTATTTTTTGATAATGGAAGCTATAGATTTACTTGTTAAATTACATTTTATCTATTTTACTGCAACTATCAGACAAGTTGGCTGAAACCCAGAATCAACAGAATATATATGATCTCCAGGGCTAGCTTGTGGGACCATAATATGGGAGCAATGACCTCCAAAGCTAACACCCTGCATCAACTGCAATACCAGCTTGAGGGGCCAAGATCATATCAAAATAGAATCAGGAATAAGAAATGTGATAGTATTGTTGGGAATGGGAGCACACTGCTTCATTGAACCGCTGTCTTGGACACTATGGTGTCTCCTTCAGAGGGAGTATGCCAATTAGAAGAGCATGTTACAAGGTATGAATTCTCTCTGCTTGACACTAGCAGCAAGTAGTAGCTAGTAAGTAGTAGTAACCAAATTTAGTCTGTGTGTTCGTTCATTTATGGACCACATTTGTCCATTATTTGTGTTTTGGAATTTTAATTGGAGAAATGAATTTCCGATCTGAGTCGAGGTCTGAGGCAGCATCTTGAAACAGTTTAGTAGATAACACCCTAATAAGATAAAATCATATAACTAATCCACCATTTTGTACTCAGCATCCATTTTCTTGTTTAACTACTGAAAGCTGCTTAAATAATCACTTACATCAAGACCGTTTTAAAATATATCCTATTACTAACTTGTTTGCACAAATAACCTTGTACCAGATGTTTCCCAATAAATGTTCAGTAAATATTTTAGGTAACAAACATAAACAAAACTGAAACTCAGTCAAGCTGACCCTCATATTTGATTACTTGCTCCCTTCTTATCAATGCCAAGTTAAATGTAATATCTGTCTGGTAATAATGAGTAACTTTTGACAAATAACCAAGATATTTTATGATTCTGTATAATATGGTGTAATGCTATGTGCTGAGATAGCTGTATAATCTGATATGTTAATAAACTCAGAATTGATTTGCAACTTCACTACTTTGCTTTGTTGGGTGTTTCTGTCAATATTCCAAGATTGTAGGTGGGATGTGCTGATTGGATTGCCAATCTGACTCCAGACGTTTTCCCCTGGAAGATAATTTAGCCCTAACACTCGCTGAATCAGTACCCTTGTGGGATTGCCATGATTAAGGGTACAATATTAGGGAGCTGTTAATTAGATAACTAATTTTTGGTATCCTCACGGCAATCCCTAAGAAGCTGAAAGACCAACATTATTAAAAACCCTTCTCATTTTGATCTTTCAGATTACTAAACAGTGAGCAGACTGTGACTATTGCAGCCCATCTAATCAAATATGGTATGGGCAGGCGTATGTTATGGACAACGAACACATGTGCATTTTATTGATGGCATTTTGAATGCACAGAGATACCGTAACGAGATCCTGAGGCCCATTGCTGGCCATTCATCCACGACCATCACCTCATGTTGCAGCATGATAATGCTCGGCCCTATGTTGCAGGGATCTGTACACAATTCCTGGAATCTGAAAACATCCCAGTTCTTGCATGGCCAGCATACTCAATGGACATGTCACCCATTGAGCATGTTTGGGATGCTCTGGATCGGCATATATGACATCGTGTTCCAGGTCCTACCAATATCCAGCAACTTCGCACAGCCATTGAAGAGGAGTGGACCAACATTCCACAGGCAACATTCAACAACCTGATCAACTCTATGTGTTTCCCCTCCCAATACAGTAAAACTGCACATTTTAGAGTGGCCTTTTATTATGGCCAGTCTAAGGCACACCTGTGCAATAATCATGCTGTCTAATCAGCATCTTGATATGCCACACCTGTGAGGTGGATGGATAATCTCGCCAAAGGAGAAGTGCTCACTAACACAGATTTAGACAGATTTGTGAACAATATTTGCGAGAAATAGGCCTTTTGTGTACATAGAAAAAGTCTTAGATCTTTGAGTTCAGCTCATGAAAAATGGGGGCAAAAACAAGTGTTGCGTTTATAATTTTGTTCAATGTACATTATATAGTATTATAGATGTCAGTATACCTGTAGTAATAATTTCTAACAATTATTAGCTGTATGTGTTTGTCTACTTAAAACACCTAATCAATATAAATTCATATTAGGTGGTTGAGCAAACTTTGTAATAAGAAAAATAAGAAATCTAAAATTACACTGAACATCGTTTTTTGAAAATTTTATTTAATTTTAATTTCTATTGTGCTTCTTGAGCAGCCTTTCCTCTATGCACTATATTATACATTCACCATTAACATAATCATTAAGCGAGGACCAAAACCAACATAGTACACAAGAGGAAGCAGCAATCCCTTGCTCTTCTCAATAAGTACGGCATGTATTCCTACTTGAACAAATGTTGATTTGAAGATGGAAATACAGTTATTGTATGCTTGTCAAGTTTGAAATATATGATACATTGTACGGAATTGCTCAAAATCCTTTTCAAAACAGTGGGCAGATCACAGAGCCAAAAGCAGTTAGAGATGATTTGTCTTGCGGAGTCTGAGGTCAAATTTCCTTCTCTGTATAAGAGGCTGTAATTTAAAGACCGTGAATGCCAATTTTACTTCCATCCAAAGTTAACTTCCTGCTGAAGTAATAATTGAAATGCATTATAAGTAACTGCAGATTTTAATGCTTGATTTTCTTACTTGTCACGACAAGAAAAAGATGTTATCGTGTGCAAAACTCATTAAATGTGTACTTGGAAACAGCACTTAGTATATGTTACTAATCTCCTCTCTAGTGCAGATCACAGAGACTCCATGGAAAGTGTGAAAACAGGCAATCTCATTAACCCTATTCGATTCTGAACATCTGTGTGACATTTCAATAGAACTTCCATTTAAAGAATGCTTTGGAGAATATCTTGTGTCATTAGATTAAAGACTACATTCTTTAAGTGATCTCATTTCTGCATGCTATCACCGCACTTGAATTTTGCTATTGTACCAGATGTTTTTTTCTATATACATCTATAGACATAAAAATGATACAGGCGTACCTTGGCAATACAGCGGGTTAGGTTCCAGACTATTGCTGCAAAGCTATAAAAGCTTTAAAAAACATTTAACTATTACAGATTAAATATATATAGTATGCTCCTTTTAGCAGGGTCCTCATCAACCTATTGTTCCTGTAAGATTTTGTAATTGTCTCATTTATTGTACAATTTCCTCCTTTATAATACTGTAAAGTGTTGTGGAATAAGTTGATGCTATTTTAATGCCAATAATAATTATAATAATGTATTAAGTACACAATGGCAAAACATCAATAAAACGTATGTCAAATGAAAAATTAAGAAAATACTCCTATTAATTATATTGATAATTTAAATTGTCAAAATAGTGTAGATTCATAAATTAATCATCTAAATATACTGTCACAAAAAATAAAAATGTAAGTGGCTTATTGTATATACTGCTGAAACTTAACTTTTATTCAACTAAAAACAGTGCTAGTCCTTCCTAGTACAAATAGTATATAAAGATCAATTAGATAACCCAGCTTTGATTTCAACAAGAGCAACTATTGTGTACTGGCAACAATATTTTATGTTGGACATGTATTGTTAGTGTTGTTTTTATTACCTATATTGTTATTTTTGTTACAGTATACATTTGACCCCTCGGTCATCTTCACTTCAATCATTGTATTATTTCAGTAACTGAATATACCGTAATTGAAAAGATAAGTGGGAGATACTACTAAATGAGCTTAATTAACTTAATTTCTGGACTATTGTGTTATTATTGTAACTATTGAAATATACTATTGTATTGTTGTAATGCTAATTAGAAGAAAAACTTAATGAGAGAGCCCATAAGAGGTATACAAAGTGACTTCTCAATGGTATACCAATTCTTCGAATAGTCTTCCAACCAACCTTAAATGACCACTGAAACCAAATGAAATGGATTTCTTCCATATATATGATTGTATGAATTGTTGTAATCTCGTAAGGACTTTTATAACTAAATAAAAAAAGAATGTACTGGTAATGGCCATTCCAACAATATCTTTAGAGCTATGTTTATTATTTGTATGTTATACAAATCATCAGACTCCCATCATGGAAGATCACTTCTTGCAATCAAGTAACACCATCAGCCTTGGAATTTAGATCAAACATATACATTGTGATACTAAAATCTGAAAATAATTTTAAAAAATTGTCAATTCTCACAGTACTAAAAAACTTTATCCAAACACAATTTGAGTTGTTCCACTTTTCCCGTTTATCTTAGACCAAACGAACCTTACAGTTAAACGCTTTTACCAGACAAGCTTAGTAAAAACAGGCCAAGTTTTGCTTATGCTGACATTTTAGGTCCACTTCACAGAGTGTGCTATTTTCAAATGCGTATTTAAGAGGGAAAAGTACTGCAATCTTGCATTTTAATTTCCTATATTTTAACTTTTTATGAAAATGTGTTGTTGCAGACGGAAAATTATTTTTACACTTTCCTCAATTGCCTTTAAGCACCTAAAATGTACTCAAGGTTTCATTATCCTATACCTCTAATTGATGCAATTTATATCAGAGATTTTTCTTAATTTCAAGAATAGCCACATCAAAGAGTATTTCAATATGTTGTATATCTCGACATGCTTTGTTGTCCCAAAATATTATAACAGTCAGAATAGAGCAATTGGAAAATAACAGAGCTGAATCAATATTGAATTGTGTCAAAATACACTTTGAAAACTTTTTTTCATTAGTGTTTTACATTATCTAACTTGAAATTGTGTACAATAATATTTGGTAGCAGAAACACATTACATATTATTTTATTCACCAACACTCTGCATAGTACAATATGGTTAAAGAAAAGCTATCACGTGGAAACAAATGGCATGGACAGTAATTGTGGTGTCAGTGGTGGCGTCATTACATAGTTGAGCACTAGGCTCCACCTCTGGAATTTGATCCCACCCCCTCTGCAAACTTTACCTCTAACAGGTTTGGAGTTGCTTCACTTGATATGCTAATACCCATATTCTATCAATAATTTATTAATGTCATTACTTACAGTGTCATCTAGTGGCCATTTTGTTTACATATTATTATTATTTTAAAAAAAAGTATTTTAGTAGTTTATGATCCTAATGCCTTACCAGTAACACTCTGGTTCAAGTACATTATAATTCTCAAGACATTCAGCCAGCTCATGGCCATGAGTCTCATGGGAAATGTAGTAAGCAGGAACTGCAGTGTGCTAAAGGTAAGATATTACTATTTGAGATCAATACTGAGTAGTTTAGTTCAATTTCTATATGCATAGTATCAGACAAAGTCCTATCTGGCTTGGGACTAGCCTCCTGCCTATGTATGTATATTTACATTTATAATATTTCATTTACAAAGAGAGATAAAATACATTTGTACGTAAGAGCACATGAACCATGCAAGTTCTAAAAACCTAGAAAATGCATGAGCTATTTTAAGTAAATAGAAATTAGTTCAATTTAATTAGACTGGTATAATAGGTGTCTTGCGGATCATTATGGTTCCTGTCATCATTAAAAATTCTAAAAGTTAACATGTCCTAATTTAGCACACACTAGAAGTCGAGATGTAGCGTATATTGAATATAATATATTTGAATTTTAAAAAAATGGAACATTACCTGCATATAGCTTGGGTTTTGCTAAATTAATCAATTTTCAATTACCATTTGTATACCATAGGAGATTTTATCAAACTTTAAAAAAAAATTTTTTTATTATAAAATATTTATTTAGAATTGAAATAATATTTAGAGGTCACTCAGTTGGTTAAAGGAACAATCCAAGCACCATAACCACTACAGCCTACTGTAGTAGTTATGGTGCTAGGAGTGCCCTTTACACCCTCTCTGTGTCATTTGTCAAGCTGTTTTAAAATAGTTTGATAATGTATCTGGTTCATACAGGGTGTCTGCAGTTCCAGCCCTGCGAGGGGAATCTGCCGAGCTAAGCAGAAACATGCAGAGCAGTACTCATAAACCAATGACCGACTCTCAGCCAGTTACCCTGTATCGGCTGTGCTTTGGCTAATTCGCTTTCATATTCTCCTATAGGAGAAGAAAAGATCCGGCACGGGTACCTGAAGGACCTATGTACGTTTTAAAATTGGGAAATTTGTGCCCTCCCAATTTATTTGCACCAAAACAACTACAGTGGGATGCAGTGGTTATGGTGCTTGGATGTTTCTTTAATACATTAACCGTTTTGAGCATAATTAAATGAACGATGGGACACGTTTCATCGACATTGTGGGTTATTTTTAAATGATGCATACAGGGTTCTAATCTAATGCTTTGAATTGATGGGTATTCAAAGTGAATTCGAAATTATTTACACGTTTTTGAAAAATTAATCAGCTATGTTTTTTGTTCTAATACTTTAGCGTGACATTTTACATTCACTTTGAATTCCCAACAATTTACACTTTAGCGGAACAGCTTAGCTCCCACTGTGAGGGCATCATTCTCGGACCTCTATAAGTATCGCCAGGTCCTTAGGGTCACAAAGACAGGATTTGGGGGCTTGTGAGCTATAGAACGCACAAAGAAAGCATTTGGTTTCTTTTCTTTTTTCACATTATTTCATGAATTTGTGTCTTATAGGCAAACAAAACACAGATCAATTGACTTTTTTGCTGGTTTATTTCTGTAACGCAATTGCGGTTATTTTTATAATTGTCTCTTGAGAAAGAATACCCTTCAGCCAATGTTAACCATTCACATTAGCTCCTCTGTGCATTTCACTGATTGCTCATTCTGTGATTTCATATCTGTTATGTA
This sequence comes from Pelobates fuscus, assembly GCF_036172605.1. NCBI lineage: Eukaryota > Metazoa > Chordata > Amphibia > Anura > Pelobatidae > Pelobates > Pelobates fuscus. The sequence continues at coordinate 453,347,938 of NC_086317.1, forward strand.
ACTTGACATCTGAGCTTGGTAATGAAAATATGTACCATACCACTGCATGAATAATAGATGCTGAATGTAGCACCATTCATGAAAGTGGGATAGCATGTCTCCTAGCTAAAAGAAAGATGGCAAAGGTCAGTCGGATGTTCATATCCAAATGTTGGATGGATATAGCTGTGAGCAAGTGGATGTTCCGTAAACTAGGTAAGTGTGAAGGACTTATCTATATATTGCCTAAAACTGAAAAGAAAACAAATATCGAGGAAAGTAGATAAAAAGTTGCCAAATGTTCCTCAACACTTATAACTGTTATATTTCACCTTTTCTTTTAAACTATATCATTGCTCATAACATAAAAATAAAATATTTAAAATGAAAAGAAGAACACACACACACACATATATTTGCGATCAGGGACAAAAACAGTATGACATTAGCAATGTTAGGGCCATATACGTCAGAACAAAAATTCAGCCAGGACACATTTAAGGCAGAGCAGCCCATTCAGAGGGCAGGGACCAGAAAGTTGATGTTATATTATGTTATGTCATCAATGACAAGTCAGTCCCCCACCCAAATGAATATGTTCGTGCAATTCTCCTCCAGAGAAACCAGTGCTCTCGGAGGAAGAAAGGGTACTTGTTTTTTTTTCCTGCGCAAGGCAAGCATAGGCATTTGCTAGTGACTTGTCTCTGGTGTCACCATTAGTGGGATACCAAAGAACAAAAGTGGAAGAGGGCTCTTAAAGTATGTTGTGCCCTCCCTGTGATGTTGTATGTGTTTGGAGGTTGTTTGTGGCATTGGATGTGTGCAGAGGAGACGATTTGTGCTATAGTGTGTAAAGGGGTCTGTTTGTGGTATATTATGTGTGGGGCTTATGTAGTATGTAGTATGTGTAGGTGTGTGTTTCTGGGCTGTAAAGTATGTATTTCTGCATATTTACAGTGTGTGCCTTGGGAGTATTGTGCGTGCCTTGGGAGTACTGTGTGTGTATCTAGGGGCTGTAGGGGTTGCATTGTATGTGTATGCATATGGGGGTTGTAGTGCACATGTGTATAGGTGCGGTAATGTCCACACAAGGGGCTTAGTGTGGATGTATGTATAGGGTTGTAATTTGTATAGGGTTTTAGAGTGTGCATAGCAGCGAGAAATGAATGCCTGGAGCAGTTTGACATACCATATCATAGCCAAGAATTTAATGTGTGAAATATGAAAACATGCATGGCGTGACTGATGTTATCTACTAAAACCATGATAAGAGTAATTAAACATAAACAAGTCCAAACCAGATGATGGTAACTAAAGTCCCCTAGAGTGAACCATGCATAGCCTGTATTAACATAATTAAGGTAACTGTGCCCAAAGGTAGCTGCTATTCATAATGCATTTCATGAATAGCAGTGCCTGAAATCACAAGACAAACGATACCTACACAACATTGACATGTAGCAGATTGAAGATTAACAACCATGACTAAAAATTTATTGCCAACAAGTCTAAGGGTAAACCTAGATCACGTAAACTAGGCCTAACATGAAAAAGAGAAACCTTTCATAGGGTGACTTACCTGTGGAGAAAGATGCATAGGTATACCTACTCAGAACCTGTCTTCTATACCATAAATACTTAAAGAGACTATTGTTGAAACACAGTGTGCAGCAAACATACTTGAGATGAAAACCCTTGAAGAAGTTAATTGAACAGCCAGCTGACTTCACATGGCAAAACATGGATAGCTGACCTATCATGATGGTGGAAACAGCAGTAAACCAGTTATACTGTATATAAAACAATCCAGTAATACTAAGGTAAGCTATTATGAGTAAATTGTTTAATTAATTGAGAAGAGATAAGCTGCAGATGAGAAACAGTCAAATTTTGATGAGAGCCCTCCTGTAATAATAAGACTCATCTATAGAGAAGATTAAACTAGCCCCTCTACGACATTGCAAAGTGCTACAGACCAAGCAGGTTTTACAGGTATCAATAACCATATCATGATTACCTTAATAAAAATAATAATAACAACCATAGCCATGCCCACTGGCAGACACAGGTAAATGTTATACCACCAACAGAGGGCGAAGTTAACAACTTATCAGACAGCAAGGGTTGTGTCAAACAACATAGGATAAAACGCAATTTGTAAAACTTGAAGTGAATTGTGCTACGGCAGTCCAGTCATCTAAAGAGGACGATAAGGCTACATGGTGCAAGAACGCCAATCCTGTAAGAAGAAAAAGAGAAAAACCAAACAGTGCGAGACAAGCCTTGTCTCAACAAAATTCTGTAGTGTGACTTACAGAAAGTATGGATAGAAAATGGTGTGAACTGCCCGAATAACCAGATTCCCATGCCCCACATTAAATATACCGGCTTGTAGTGATGTTTGAGTTTTGCTTGGCACACATTAGGCTCTCCAATACTCAATTGGCGTAACATAATTAGCATCCAATACAACACCACCATAAGTGATAGTTTATAGATCATAGCTACAAATAGTAGACCTAAACCCCACCCCCATCACAGCACTAACATAGGGGAAAAACAAAAGTACCTTAGTCAGCAGCCCAAACCACCTCCTGCCATTTTAGACCTCAATACATTAAAGTGACTTAAGACAGAGAACCCCCCTGACGCCCACAGAGGTTTCAAAAAGCCATCCTCCATCCATCCTAGTGGCACAGGAGCAGGCACTCAGCATCAACTCAATAGAGGCGGGGGTCTACAAACACCAGACAAGACCCAAGGTGCAGACTGTGCAAAGGGGCACATGAGACAATTTGGCTCATAGTAGCTGAGACAGCATATACTAAGCAACCAAATTGCTGGGATTGTCTACCAAAATATGGGATGGACACACCTACATCCAGATGCCACAATAGATAGATTATCTCCCACTGTGACGTCAATAGGTATCTTGTCCAGGGGCACTTACTAGTGAGGTGGCCTGATTAGGATTTAAACCTGGAGTTCCTGGTTTTAAGGTAGTGACTTTAGCACTGCACTAACCAATTAAGATATGCATCTCTTTTGACCTTATGCATTTAAACGTTCATTTTTTTTTTTCTAAATAATAGTTCATTGCAAGACACAATATACCTTGGGTTTTGCTGTGCTCTATAATTTTGAATAATTGGATGGGTGTGCTTATTTTTGTCAATCTTCTCTAAGTCTTTAGCCATGTAATCAGACTGTCATTATGATAAATCTGTATGAAATTTCCTTGTATTTAATTAGTATCTTTAGTATACATAATGTTTAATGCATTGTCCTATGCAACCTCTAAAATGTTCTTGAATAGACAAAACACACTGTGCACCGTAGACACTGACAAAATTAACTATGAAATTTTGCAAGTCTTTAAACTTTGCACGGATGACTTATACAAGGAGACTAGAACTACTGATTGTGCTGTCCTAGCATTTATCTTGTAATTCTATATAGGCATGCCACTTTTTTAAAAACCTAATTAAGGAGAAAATAATGTTATTCCTGATTCATATTGATAACACAGATACATTTTAACTGATTAGCAGACATGTGCATATACATATTCTTAGGAATGACAAAATTACCGAACATTATGATTATCGGTCATTTAGTCAGAAAAAGAATATAAAGCCACCAGTGACAGAATGAAGAATAGCTCACGGACCAAATGTACTTGGTCATTATAGCAAGCAGCTATTTATGCCTTCCCTATGACCTTCTCACTATAACACAAATAGCATTTCTGGATTTTCTGTTAAACAGCGAGTAGCCAGTGGCTTCCTGCTCCAATAAAAAAAAAAAAAAAAACTACAGCTGCTATGGATCTATTACTGCCGACTTATTATTAACATACATAGAACCGTGCCCCCGATTTAATCCTTGTGCCCCCAAAGATTATTAACAATTTGCCACCTGACTGCCATCGCTGCCAGGGGGCCAGAGATTAATGGTCAGCAGACATTCGGTACATAAACTAATATTTGACTGGATATCGTCTGACCGGAATATCTTTAGATCCAAATTAAAAATGAAAACCTAAACCTATAAATGTAACTGAAAAGCATAATGAATAAGAACTGACAACTCTGTACTGATTAGCAGAAAATGTATGTGACTCTGACAGAGGCTAGGGTCCATCTCTTCTTCAGATAATTTTTTCTCTAAAAAGATCAATACGTTTCTTGATCTACACTCTAAAATCTGAATTCTTCTTTGATTGGTGTAGAAGTAATGATCCAGTATAATCAGTCTTACAATATAATTGTTAAGGTTTCTTCTACCTTTCTTCTTTTATTTTTATTTCTTTTATTTTAAATGTGTTAGTCTTCCTAATGTGAGCAGAAACATCCAGAATGGTGACTCATTCATTCAGCCAGCAGCCTGCAGTTCTTAACCTGGGATGAAGCTATTTCTACAATACAGAGGTAACTGGATTTGACTATATCTTGTAGGATAGACAGCAACAAATTAACCATTTGGATTGTATCCTTTTGAAATAACAGAATCAACTATCCAAAGTAAACTACCTGTTCGTACTAGTTATGGTTAAATGCAGTAAAGCTCTCCTCTGTTTTGTATTTGTATTGGTTGAGAGGTGTTCGTTAGCTATGTCTGTTGATATAGAACTTCCATGCAGTGTTAAATATGAAACCCTTAAAGGACCACTATAGGCACCCAGACCACTTCAGCTTAATGAAGTGGTCTGGGTGCCAGGTCCATCTAGGGTTAACCTGCCTGCTGTAAACATAGCAGTTTCAGGGAAACTGCTATGTTTACATTAGGGTTAATCCAGTCTCTAGTGGCTGTCTCATTGACAGCCACTAGAGGCGCTTCCTCACTTCTCACTGTGATTTTCACAGTGAGAAGACGCCAGCGTCCATAGGAAAGCATTGTGTGCATGCGCATTCAGCCAATGACATCAGAAGAGGGAGGAGAGTCCCCAGCACCGAGGGAGCCCGGCGCTGGAGAAAGGTGAGTGTTTAACCCCCTTCCCCCCCCTTCAGCCGGGTGGGAGGGGGGCCATGAGGGTGGGGGCACCCTCAGGGCACTATAGTGCCAGGAAAACTTTAGCTTTAAGTGCTAAATTACTTTGACTACCAATGAGCATTTATGGCTCCATTCTGCATCATGCTTATATGGTCATTTCTAATAGATAATATAAATATGTTTATTTAATCATCCTCGTGTGTTATTTATTTATTTTTACATTAAAGAGTTTTTGTTTTTTTGGAGCATGGAAGCACCAGTAAGCACTAACAATTGGGACCGCCATTCTTACTCCTACTGAATTGATGATAAGACTTTGCTACAACACAAAAATAAAAAGGACCCCCTCTAAAAGGACACCATGTGGGGCATTCAGTTAATTGAAATAAAGATAAATAAAGTAGCTTTATCACATACATATATAACAATAACTGTCTTGTCAGTGGATGAGGTTCTCTTGCTGATACAATAATGAGACATCCATATTTTTGCATGTTAGAGATAGAAGACATTAAGAATATAAGGGTTCTACAATGCCCTCTACATCACGGTGCTATCGGCTAAGCCTCATTGTGGCTAAGTACACTCAAAAACCTATTCCATTATCCCTATAATGCTCCTCAAATTAGAAACCCACATTTTAACAAAATTTGGGACATTTATAAATTACCAGACATATTTTCTAGGAAAATGTGAAAAAAAGGACCTACACCTTTCATTATTTCATCTGCTAGTATATACCACTCTGAATTGGTTTTGAATTCTTGCAGTTTATCTTTACTATTCAATAATTGTATCAAAATGCAAATTAAATATGAAAAGCATTTTGTAGTAACTAAAAGACGAACGTTAATTCTCTGTCAATATAGGGTTACTTATAGCAGTTTTGCTTTATAAGGTGGGATTGACCCCTTCGGGATATTATCTATATGTCCTATATGTCCAAAGACAAAGTGGATTAGCATGCTTGTATATACAGCTGTATGTAATGTGTCTTTTCTGGGTATTCACGTAGCTAAGCTTCAGATAAATATTATCTAGAATAGCAGCTGGATGGATTTCAAACAAAGCTGAAATAATGCTAACATCTCAATGTCAGATGACATTAGCTGATCACATTCCCTATTTAACCTTGCGTCTTTGTAAATACAATTTTATTAAATCATCGCAGATAGAGTGAAATGTTGTTACTGGTCTTTATCTTGTATCAAAATCAATTCTATATTACCTTCACTCAGCATGTGACTGAAAGGAAAATGGGGTCACTGGTAATCCGAACAATAGATACCTGTGATTTCGCATTCCTATAAATAATTAACGGGCTGTAAGAACGCTTCTTGTGACATGGTAAAATAGGAAGAGTTTATATGCATTGTAAAAATTGTTTGTGAATGATAAATATTTTATCCCTATTTCTTTCATATAGAAGGAAGCGACCATAATCTACCACCATAAACCACTGTAATGGATCTATTCAAATAAAAGTACATTTTTATTACAAATGCTTTTATTGAACACCTACAGAGCCAAACGTGATTTTTTCACATTGCATTCCAACAAACTGCTTAGCTGCCTTCAGCCAGTGAATACTCTTGGCTCTCGTAAAAAAAAAAAAAAGAAAAAAAAATCTTCCTGAACAGCAGCAACAATTACATTCTTGTTTCTTCGAAAATGTGTACATAACAAGGATATCAGTGCTAGGGATTTGACAGACAAATGGACAAAGCTGTTGATCAAACGAAAATTAGACACATGTAGACAGACATTGAATAGACATATAGCCATGAAGATAGACAGACAGACATGTAGGTAAATATGAATACGGATCAGTAGACACACAGACAAATAGTATATTATGCAACAGATATATTACACAAACAATTTTTGGGGGGATAGGGAGGTTGTGTTTTGCTTGCAATTGTTTGATATCCATGAGATTATTTTTGTGCATTTGTTTTAGCTAAATATCAAAAGGTTAAACAATAAAGACAATTTTTCACTGCAAGGGTACCAATATGAGGAGGGAACTCTGTTGCATGGGGGTCATTGACCAAAACAGATTGTCCTGTGTTTGCCTTTCATTTTGTGACCTTATGTCTCTGTATTTTTTTTTCAATCCATGATGCGAACAGCATGTATTGGAAGTGGGAAATGTTATGCCTTTCTGTGCTCATTTGCATATTCAGCAAGGCTTTCTGGGAGAATTGCAGAAGCTGCCTTATGATGTAGGTGATGCAGAAAATTTAGTTTTTAATTTATCATTGAACTATATGTATAGAAGAAATTAGACATACAATAACAATGCTCATATATTTCACAGGAATAATATAAATAAATGTATAAATAGCTAACAGCTATACATTTAATATGTTCAACCAAATTGAAATGGGGAGCCTTATGCAGCTGGAAATACAGCTTAGAAATGTAGCATACAAGTGATATGCCTCATTGTATGTAAAATGAGACCAGTTTGCTCTGCAGCTTTTATGACACGGGTGATTAATTGTATCATAAATTTCAAATTACCCATGTCTTCTAATCTTCCCAATCAAACAGCTCGATTCCCTTTAATAAATGTGGTAAAATAAAATGCACCATTCAGTTCAGAAACAACATTTAAAAAAATATGACATTGTTAACAGGAGATTGTATTAGGACGTATCATGGTAAATTAAAACCAACTATTTGCATTGAGACTAGAGTTTGATTCAATCTCTTATTCTATTCAACCTTTTCAAAGTCAACCATAAATTCATAAAAATGTGTTGTATATCTAGTCTGAAATATGAGTTTATCTCCTAGATTGGTTATATACCTATTGATTATACATATATATTTTCCTGTGAAATGTAAGATAAAATATAGCAGGGGCGGGCTGGTTATTTTTGGAGCCAGGCGCAACGTAAAACAAATCGCCCAATTTTAGATCACACCAGCACATTGTTCCTGCACACTCAGTCCCTTGCTTAATGTTATATTGAACTGTTTATACTAATGCTGTAATAACTGAAATGCAATAATGAACAAACACTATAGATACATAATATACTAGAGATGTGCATGGGCAAAATAATTTGGTTTGGTATGGCATTTCCAAAATTTGGGACTTCAGCCATTCAGGACTTCTGCAATTTGGCACTTCGGTTTGGCACTTCCGAAATTCGGGACTTTTGCAATTAGGCACTTTGGAAATTCGGCACTTTGGTTTGGCACTTCTGAAATTTGGGACATCGGCAATTCGGGAATTTGTCACTTCAGGGTAGGGTTAGGGGCAGGGGTAGGGTTAGAGGTAGGGTTCGGGTAATGGTAGGGTTAGGTGTAGGGATTAGGGTAGGGTTAGATTCATGTCATCATTCTCTTAATTTTCCCTCCCTCTCCTGTTTTGCCACTTTTCAGACATCCAAAGCACTTCGGCACTTCAGCAATTCGGTTAGATTCGGCACTTCTGAAATTCAGCAACTCGAAGCATCCAAATGTCCGAATTGCCGAAATTCGTCCAAATTTACATTCGGACCGAAACAAATTGCACATGTCTATAATATATAATAATGCTATAATTTAGCATTGTGCTAAGTAATGCCCCCCTGTTGGTCATTTACGTGAATCCAGCATAGAGTGTGTTTTAACATTTACGTTATATTTTTAGATCCGAAAAATAAATCTGACAGTATGCTCATCTTGATTAAACAGTTAGGAACATAAACTGGTTTTGAAATAGTTGTTCTGAAAAACCAACTCAATATTACAATTTTGAGATTTAAGATATGTTCCCTAAAGACTGGGCTGATAATTTCTTGAAAGATCATGATTAATGGCTAAAGGCAGACAAGTCTGTACTGTGACCCTGCCCTTGCATCTGACAAATTAAAGTGTAGCTGTGAAGCAGAACAAAAGAAATTAGAGTAGCATCATCCACATGAAATTATTAAGGCTTCCGCAATTTAATAAAAAAGAAAAAGAAAAAAAAAGCTAACTTCAATAAAAAGAAGTTCAGAAATGATGGATAATGAGTCAGAAAAATAATAACGCAAAAAATAAATAAAAAAGTACATGAATTATCTCGCAACCCAATTATCCACCAGTAGATCAATGCTTGTAGAAACCTATTTTTAAAAAAATCATTGCTTAATGATGAGAAAGTGACTGCAATGAAGTACGGTAACCCTTTCACAATTTACACCAATTGGGTCAGTGTGATCACACACTTATGAAGTCTTACACTTAGTTTGATCACTTCACAGATTTTATTGAACAAAACAGTTCTGAAAGCAAATTTTTCATCCAATAAAACTATTTTACAGTGAAGAGGTTCTCTACCCGACATAACTGGAGTAGTGATTTATACAGATATTGCTAGAAATTGTTGAATACATACACATCTTCTTGATAACCCCAGCTTAAGGAATGTAGTAGCCATCACAAGAAAAGTGAGCCAAGGGTACAAATGTAATATTCATGTTATTTGATATGTGTCATATCATTCATAAGAATGTACTTTTTTTTTCAGCAATCGCAAATTTCTGTATTTATATACACCATAATATTATGGTTATTTAAACCAAATCATATAAGTACAGTACTTAATTGATTGTAGCGATTGTTTGCAATCCAGTGGGTGGATAGGTATAGATGGAAGGATGTAAAAAGATGTATGGATTGCAGCATGGATGGACGGATTTGGATAGACAGATAATCAGACAAAGGGAGGAAAAGAAAGGGACAGGTCGATGGAGAAATAAAACAATGGAAAAGACTCGTTACCATAGTTTATGAAATTATGGGAATTAATGTAATATGCCTCTGGCTGTTAGAATGAAAAGTGCCCCAGGTCCTGAAAAGGTTAACTGCTCCATAACACGTATTGACAGAAGAAATATGCATTGTTCTATCTACATAAATATTCCTCTTTTGGACTGGAAATCCACACACCACTACAACACAGCATGAAGAAGAAACTTTAATCATTAATGGTTGCTCTATAGAGACAATAGGGAAATCTGCTGGTCTACATCAAACTATGAATTCTAGTGTCTCATATATATATATATATATATCTGTTAAAAAAACAAAACAACAGAAAGCATTGGATGGATTCACTGGATGAATTGTTTTCTTTCCATAATAATGGAAATTAAATAAATACATTCTGGGTACTATTTTATTGTAATTTTTATACATGTTGTCGTGCAATTTAAAGTACACCTGTCATGGTTTTACTGGTTTATACTCTGCTAAAAGATATTTGAAAACATGGCCCCATGCTGTCTGTCATAGTCTGTTACCATAGTAAATGTGACTTGCACTCACTGAGGGAATTTAGAATTGGAGTGACTGATGACACTCCATTCTGTTGCCGAAAGGGACATTGCTAGGTGGCAAAATGACAAGGGTTAGAAGCCAATGTTTTGTGGGCGCAAAGTGCCCAAGTCAAGCACTCTATACATAGTTGCACATCAGTGGGATGTGCAACACTAGGCTCTGCCCCCTCATGTTAGAAAATCATCAGGCTCCGCCCCCTTGCAACACTAAGGCGGCAAAGCTGGAAGGCAAAGGTTGCAAGCCGACAAGCTGTTTGAGGACAAGTTGGCATGTTGTCCTCAAACAGCATGTCAGCTGATGCACTGATCGTGAGGAGTTGGAGTCTAAAAAGAGGTTGGGAGCATACAACTCTGCCTCTATCTACAGTGCACCTGAGCATTTTGCAACCACCCAGAATCGGCTCTGCCAGGTTCAGCCCAAAGGTAAACTGTATGGCTCCTTCCACCCTATATTTGTTGTGTATCCAAAACTCTGCTTCTTGTATCTTAAATAATTACTTCATTACATATTTACACAACTGAGAGGATCAGCAGTAACTAGATAATATGCAATTGGAGGTTTTATTTAGGAGTGATTTTAAGACAAATATCCTCCAATTACAGATTTCCATTAGACAATAAACAAAGGTCTCACTTTTGGAGACCTTCTGGAGGTGCAGAAGGAGATGGACCAAAAAGTGAAAGCGTTGGAAGTGAGAGAAGCTACTAGAGATGACCAGACCCAAGAAGCAAAATGTCAAATAAAAGAACTTACTTACAGGGTTAACAGTTAAGTCGAGTGGTGACCACACTGGTGATGGACCATAGGCGCCAAAACATACACATCACGAGAATCCCAGAGTCAGTGACACGTTGCTGCAGTTTACCAGAAACCTAATCATCTCAATGGGTGTCAAGGGGTGCACTGACCCCCCACAGATCACCCCAGTGTTCTGGGTGTGTAAGTTTACTGTGGTGTCTAGTGCAGCTCCCAGAGACAACATCGCAACCACAAGAGCCACAATAATGAATCTTTCCAGAGCAATTGGGAACATACAGTTTGATGACTACACACTAGAAATGTACCCTGACATTCTGTTTGTAGTTCTAGCAGAGAACAGGAGACTAGCTCCAGTGACCAAGAGGCCGAGGTACAACTCAGTTAAGTACTGCTGGAGAGTGGGGGGTCCCTTCAAGCAGTACTTAGGGACAAGTTCCTCACCCTGACTTAATCCGATGACCCAGTGTCACCACTGACAGTGGCTATATCCTTGCAACAAAACATGGAAACTTTACAGAAAATGGCACATCGGTGCAGATTACTTCAACAGGTGGGATTGTCCATTAGTGGTGAACAAGACCCAGATTTTTAGGATTTCAGTTTCCTCACAAGCTGCACAAGCGTATGCTAATCTTTCTCAAAATTTCCACCAAGGCCATACCTGCCAAATTTATTGTTCCTTGATATGCCACACGTATAGTAATATGGGTAAACGAAAGAAGATATTTTCTTTTATTTTCCTAACTAAGCATTTATTGGATATACACCGTTCAGAAATTTGTTGATTTCTCTGTTTTTATTTTTTATTTTTTTTCGCTGAACTTGCATATAATGAAAATGATGTATAAACTCACATAAAATACTAAGTGTGAAAAATAATAATAATGTTTATATAATTTATTTTAATTGTTTTTTTTTAAAAAAACTCAATAGGTAATTCTTGCTAGCATAAGCTACAAATGTCTATTGACGTCTGTCAATGTGATTTACTCAAAAGTTTTTATTTCATATGTTTTTTATTTCTTTATTTTAGGTGTTTAAAAATCAAACTACTTCATGACAATTACATTTACAAAAACTTTTTGTTTATGATAACCAAAAATGAATGTTAATTAATTACTATTAATCAAGGTGTGCCTCTAATTGACAGTTATATACTTTGTATGTAATTTTGTTTTACGTCATATCTATTGGAAAGCAAATATAGGGCTTGATTTAATATTTTTGAAGAAGGTTTTCAAATGATTTAATATGTTTACTATGTTTAATTCATTAAAAAAAAAAATAAAGAGACGCTGCACCTAGGTGTTCTCTCCACCACTCCTACACTTGAAATGCAAAGGCCCTAAATTGTCCGCACACTGGCACTGCACCAAAGCCGCCATCCCTCTCCCCCTTGAGTTCTGGGGATATGGAGTTCAATCATCCTGTCATATATTTCACATACCTGAGGTCTATTAAGACAGGGCTGACTATTTAGTACTCCCATCAGTAAACCCGTATTACTTCCCTACTGGAACTATAGCGGCACCTGGATTTAGTCACTAGACATCACACTGGTAAACTCATGATACATCGGAAATAGGCTTCCCAAGGATTGTCTTTAATATACCATTCACAAGTCCCCTTACACCTAGCCTCGGAACTCAGGTGACAAGTTTTTCATCACTCACATTATACTACCTAAAAACAGGGCTAATTAGCCAGTGACGTTGTTACGCAGTTTATGCACCACTTGAACTTTATCTAGCAAACTCTATTTGTTGTCCTTTGTTACTCAACTGTACAATATGTTGTGCATGCGTTAGTCTACATTTTGCATTGCTATTGTCACTCATGTCATGTTTATGATTGTTTCTCACATGTCTAAATAAAACGTAGATTGACAGAAATAAAACTAAATTGTTTCTCACATGCCTAAATAAAACATAGATTGACAGAAATAAAACTAAATATTAAAATAGGAAATCAATTTAAAAGTTTATCCAAAAATATGAAATAATGTAAATGTTTATCCAACAATATTAAATCGAGATCAAAATTGTTATTATTAATGTGGTCAGTTCTCTTGAAAATATTTATGAGCAAAGGAGGATAAGTGAGCTTTATGTATATTATAATGTATATTATACATTATTTATTACATATATATTTATATATAAAAAGAAAGTAAGCAAGAGAGAGATGGGGTGGGAGAAAAAAAGAGAAATAAAATCTAATGAAAGCAGGTGAAATAGTCAGATAAATGACTGCCCAGTATATTTGCAATAAATAAAGGAGGAAAAAAAAGCTGAGGTCTGCATAACCGAATTGAAATCTGCGAACGGATGGCTTGTACAGATGTTTGAAACAGATGTCTTAGACAGCAAATCTATCTGTGTACTGCTGAACAGGTTATGAGACTACTGCATAGCTAAAGGTCTTTCCTAGCAGAATTGATGAAACATGTTACACATTTAATCGTTTACTTGCGACACAATTAACCTTTATCTAAAGATGGCATCAGCCTCTAGTAAAGAAGACAAGCTCTCTAGAAATGAAAGGCTACGGTGAACATTTTAATATCTTATTTGCATTCAGTTGATTATTGCTAAATTGAACATCTAAATGCAGTCATATTACAATATATGTTGTATCTGTATTTATTTATTTGATTGTGAATTGTCAATAGACCTGAAATATGTTTCAAGAAGGTATACTAATCTGTTAATTAAATAAGGCATATTTTTTAATGTTGAGTTTGTAAAGTGCTTTCTGAATATAGTATAACCAAGGTGGAGATGGGTGAGTCAAGGTCATGAGTAGAGTGCACAGCAAGGAAAAATAAAATGAAGTACATTATATACAGTATATACTGGAACAAAGGTAGTGGAATACAGAATATCTATTTTGAAATAAAAAATATTTATTTTGTAGATCATGATAAATATTGAAAAAAAAAATATTGTCCAGGTGCAACCTGTCCTGGTTCTCAACGTGGCATCCAGACGTGGTCGCCCCATAAGTACCCAACAGATAATTTGAACCTAGGTACTTTGCGGTCCTGGGCCTATCTATCTTTGAGTCACAGAAGTTCCAAGCCTTTGGACTTATTCTAGTCCTGTTTATCCTGGCTCGTCTGCAGCACTGGGAGCTGGACTTTGTCTATGGCTGTGCTTCACCTGAGATTCAACAGTCATCAGCTGGGTATATAAGCATTGCCTCGTCCTGGGAACATTATCAAGTTTGTGATCCTATTGTGTGTGTTCAGTTCCTGTGTTCCAGTCTCTTAAACTTAAACTCCATATTGACCCTGGCTTCTGTCTATGTTTATCCTGATCTCTGGCATCTCTTGACTTCGGCTACACTTTGTTGATTCTGACCTCTGGAATCCTCTGACTTCATCTATCCCTTGATTATCCTGCTGTTTGTGTCCTTGTCAGTATTGCATTGGAATCACCTTTCCTGCACAGCCCCCGCGCACAAATTCAGAGTCCAGGTGGCTTCTTATCCGGTCACCTTGGACTGTGTCTATCTGCAAGTGTGAGCAAACATATCTGTGCTACAGATTCCCATCTCAGGTGAGAACCCTGACACAACCACATTTACCATGGGTTGGATCTTTGGACAGCTGAGTCTTTAGAGCTCTTTGGATCTGGTCATAGAATGGTCACAGTCATTTGTATTTTCATTGACTTCCTTGACATGAACCACATGGAACAGGTATAAAGATTTTGTATATTTGCCTCAACTTAATAAACTTTCCAAATGATTCAATGCTGCTGGAAAGACTTACAAATGTTTTATTTACAGAAGTCACTTTTAAAGTATATAGGAATTTTTGTAGGTAAATCATTCAGAACGTTTTTCTAACAGTATTGAATCATTTGGAAAGCTTGTGAAATCAAGGCCATAATGTTGGCATTCTAGGCATGGATCACATTGAATGAATAAATGTCAGATACAATATTAAAATCACAGAAATAGATCAGGAGCCACAAGAAGCAGGACTAGCCTACAGAAACTAATAAAGCCAAGCTATGAAAAAACCTTAATGAAAATAGGGCTGAACATTACATATGTATCTACATATAATAGATATAGACAATCCATACAGAGCGAGATATTACAACAGGGAATGGGAACAAAACCCAGAAGTCCAGGTCTAAAGGGAATTTGGAGACAAAGTCTGCACCAAGGTACACATCTTTACTCAAACTGTTTTTAAAAAAAAAAAAAAAAAATAATAATTCTAACTTAAATGAATGTTAATTACTTAGTATTAAGGTGTGGCTCTTACTGACAATTATTCACTTTGTATGTTACTTTTATTGTCTCATATCTGTTAGAAAGCACCAATGAAGGCCTCAATTTAATATTTTTGGATAAGTGACTCTAAAGTCTCTGTTACTGCAAGGATTGACATAATACTCAGACAAGATGCTGCTCAGTCCAGACATGAAAGAGGTCCATAACAGACAGAGCCACTTATGTGG
The DNA here is from genome assembly GCF_036172605.1 of Pelobates fuscus. NCBI lineage: Eukaryota > Metazoa > Chordata > Amphibia > Anura > Pelobatidae > Pelobates > Pelobates fuscus. Next base: position 453,363,462 of record NC_086317.1, read on the forward strand.
AGACAAGAAGTACTAGACTCCAGCCCCCTTGAGCCCAGTGTCTGCTGTTCCACCTTTGCAGAACATCAGCCCCAGAAATACTCCAGTCTCTTCCAGCCCCAGAAATTAAAGCAAAAATTATTATAGATTTTTAAAGAACCTCTGAAGTCCTCCTGAGACTCTGCTTTCTTTGTCAGGACTATTCTCTTTGATGTCAGGTGCTGTATGTGCACCAATAGACAGTCGTATTGTTATATCTGCACCCCCTCCTGAAAGAGCATACTCACGTGCAATTTAACATTTTTATTTGCTGCCAAATGTGTCCCTAATTCTAATGATGATTAGCCTAAACAAATGACTCTCAGCAATAATGTCATTAAAGCTCATGCATGTGGCCTGTAATTTAATGTTTCTGACAGAATCCAATAGTATTGTATAAGTAGGATTAACTACATCTGATGTCATCTGTCTGTGTGTGATGATGCTGAATGTGAAGATGTTTGAAAACTAAGTTTTAAGGAAGAAGAGTCTGTAGTGGGTGTTTGTCTAAACATTGCTCTTCTCAGAAACATTCATGTTTTATTTATCTGATTAAAGGGACAGGATATATACAACAAACCCCAATAATAATATGTTGTGGTTCTGATGCTTCAAGTGACTTTTCAATTATGTTTATTTAATTTGTTAATTTATATGATACCATGAAAGGCCCTTGGAAAGTACAACGGAATAGGTAACATTGTTCTAGCAAACATCCAGCAGACATTGCCATCTAGAGTATTAATAATCATGTAACTATCTCATTTCAGTACCATGAACAGCGACCAGCATAATCCAAGCAAGAACCTTGCATAATCAGAGCAAGAAACTCCATCAGTGTGGTGCAAAAAAATAAATTCTAAGCAAAAAAAAAAAAAACGTACAAAAAATAAATAGCTTACTATATAAACAATAAATTCAATGCAAAAAAAAAATGTTCACTAACTAACGCTGAAAACTATTTGGAATTTAAAATGATTATTTTAGGAATAGAAAGATAAACTGGAAAAAAATAGCTGTTTATAGCTCAGTTGTTGTGTCCTTATGTCTGTGATTCCCTGGTCAATTCCAGAGCTGATAAGCCTGTTATTTGTACTCTTGCAAAAAGGTAAAAGAAAAAGCAGAGATCACTTTGTTACTAAAATGCCATTTAACAAAATGTTAACCGAGGGGTTGTACTGCTTATGGCTGCTGATTAGAAAAGATAAATAGGTAAATAACAAACCCGGTTGAAGATACATTACATTAAAGGGACGCCATAGGCATCAGAACAACTTTAGCTTAATGAAGCTGTTTTGGTGTATAGATCATGCCCCTGAAGTTTCACTGCTCAATTTTCTGTCATTTGGGAGTTCAATCACTCTTGTTTCTGTTTATGCAGTCCTAGCCACACTTCCCCTGGTCATGACTTAAACAGTCTGCGTGGAACGAAAAACGTTTATTTTCAATCAAATGTTAACTTGCTTTAAGAGTTTTTATCTCCTGCTCTGTAAAGTGAGCTTCAATCAAACACAGGATGCTCCTGCAGGGTCTAAAAAAAAATATGGGGGATATAGTCCACAACAACTGGAGTGCCGAAGGTTGCCTATCCCTGGTGTAGAAGGTTTATAACAGTAGGAGATAAGAAATTCTAAATTAAACACAATTTACATTAAAGGAAGTGTAAATATTATTAGATTACTTTTTACAGGAGGTGTTTAGGAAGACTGTGCAAGTCATATGCAGGGATGTGTGACTAGGGCTGTATAAACAAAGTGATTTAACTCTTATATGGCAGAGAATTGAGCAGAGAAACTGCAGGGATGTGATCTATATACCAGAACCACTTAATTAAGCTAAATTAGTTTTGGTGCCTATAGTGTCCCTTTAAGCTTGTGTTTCAAAAATATATTGTCTTGGTATCCTAAAAGTAAAAAAAAAATAACTTAAAAACAAATCATAATGTTAAAACTAATGCCAAGTCTAAATGAAAACAGACAAGGAATTGCAGCATAACTATAAAAAAGCAAAAAAAGCTTAATAACTATTAACATAAACCAAAAACAGATATTTTCTTAACTGTTTTTCGTTTTCTAAGTTTTGACAATTTTCTTTCTTGTTTTGTTAAGTTTCTACAATTACAGCTACTTTTTTAGAAACTTCTAAAGTTTATTTTTGTTAAGGTCAGTTGATCAAAGAAATTAAAGCTCTCCCGAAAGACAAAATTGTAAGTGAAACATTATTATCTTGTGTGCTGGCCAAGCTATTTTCTTTTTTGTATGTTTTTCCTTTCAGCAGGAGTCAATGTCACATGACTTTAAAGTACTCCAAGGATATCTATTTGCTCACTAAACACATATATGGCGATGGACAATTAAATCATTGATGTGCTCGACCCATTTTCTGACACATTTGCTTGGTCAGATCCCTGTGGGTGCTAATAGTTCAACCTTTTCCACTCCATCACCAACATTTACTAAGTTATACTTTAGATTATTTTATAATGTGCAAAGTAGAACTGTCTAGAATATTGTTAGACTACACCTCCCATAATTCTTCATCAGCATCTGGCGGGCAGAGTGATATGGAACTTTAGCCAAACAACACCTGGAACTCCAAAGTTAGACTGATGCAGTTACAAAGAACTACACTGATGCATAAACATCCCATACAGTAAAATGGATTAAATTATACTGAATAATTACACAAGATCACAGCTAGTTAAATGCACCAGGTAATTAAAATGAGCTCATATGCTTTTCTGTATTGTGAATTATTCTTCTGTGAAAAGAACCATTATTGTATTATGGATGGTAACATTAGTGATGTGATCATACCATTCACTGGTGACTTAATTAGCATGGCTTTTACCCATCCAGCTAGAATGCCCTCAATAATGTATTATAAATACATGGATTTCCATCTGTTTATTCTTTTTTTTATGTTTAAATTCAAATGTAAACAAAATGTACAGTTTCTCAAATTGACATTCTGTTGAAGTAGTTGTTGATAACTCTAAAACTATAAAATGTCAACTTAAAGGGACATTCCGTGTACCAATACAAAATGCATTTGTTAAATTTAGGCGTCCTTAATATGCTGTATTTTTTGCATGCTCAAATCTTGATCGTTTTTACATAAGAAAAATAAATGTTTTCCAGAATGCTGCACCATAAGCCTGACTCCTTAGCCATGCCCCCTCATGCCAGAAAGACTTATTTGTCAAAGGAAGTTGTTCAACTCCATGAATTGAAGCTGAAAATCTGCACTTCAACTGCATCTCAGTTGTTTCATTTCAAATCCATTGTGGTGGTGTACAGAGCCAATAATGTGAAAATGTGTCAGTGTCCAAATATTTCCAGACCTAACTGTATGTTAACCCCTTAAGGACGGAGTACGTTTTACACTTTCTGATCAAAACAAAACATAAACAAAACCTGGAATTTACGCTATATGTCTGTTGAACCATAAATCAACTCTTTCATATTTTGTACACTCACACTTATTATATATGATTTTATTCAGGAGAAACATGGCTTTCATTTCATATCAAATATTTATAGATGAAACATAATTTTAAAAAACTTTGAGAAATTACGAAATTGTGTTATTTTTCAAGTTCTACATGGCATTTTAACTCGTAATATCATAACACTGTTAGCTTTAACTTCAATAAATTACACATATCTGTATTCAGTGATGTCTCACAAGTACAAAAGTACCCACTATGTACATGTTTTATGGTGTTTTGGAGACTTACAGGGTCAAATATAGGGCTTTCCCTTTTTCATTTTTACACATTGAAATTTGCCAGGTCGGTTTGCTGGGCCTATGCTGCATTTGGGACTCTATGGCAGTCCAGGAATGAAAATTAACCCCAGCTTGACATACCATTTGTAAAGGTTAACAACCCAGGGTATTCAAAATGGCATATGTCCAGTCTTTTGTAGTAGCCACTTGGTCAAAATCCCTGGCCAAAGTTAGCATTCTTATTACCGTATATACTCGAGTATAAGCCGAGTTTTTTCAGCACAAAAAATGTGCTGAAAAACCGGACCTCGGCTTATACTCGAGTCAATAGTCTGTATTATGGCAATTTGCATTGCCATAATACAGACTGAGGGAGAGGGGGCTGGCAGAGATCTTACTTACCCGTCCTGCAGCTCCTGTCAGCTCCCTTCTCCTCTGCGCCGTCCGTTCAGCACCTCGGTCAGCTCCCAGTGTAAATCTCGCGAGAGCCGCGGCTCTCGCGAGACTTACAGTGTGAGCTGACAGAAGAGCTGAACGGACGGCGCGGAGGAGGAGAGAGCTGACAGGAGCTGCAGGACGGGTAAGTAAGATCTCTGCCAGCCCCCTCTCCCCCCCACTGAACTGCCAATGCTGCACCACCAGGGAAGGAGCCCCCCTCCCTGCCATGCATCAAGCAGGGAGGGGGGACGAAAATAAAAATAATAATTAAATAAAAAATAATAAGAAGAAATGATAATGAAAAAAATATAAATAATAATATAAAATAATAAAAAATAATAATAAATAAAATAATAAAATTGCCCACCCCCCCACCGCAACACATACACACACACACACACACACACACACTGCACTCATACACACACACTGCATTCATACACACACACACATACACTGCACTCATACACACACACACACACTGCACTTATACACACACACTGCACACATACACACGCTGCACTCATACACACGCTGCACTCATACACACGCTGCACTCATACACACGCTGCACTCACACACGCTGCACTCACACACACGCTGCACTCACACACACGCTGCACTCACACACACGCTGCACTCACACACACACACACACATACACTGCACTCATACACACACTGCACTTATACACACACACTGCACACATACACACACACACACACACACTGCACTCATACACACACACTGCATTCATTATACACACACTGCATTCATTATACACACACTGTAAATTAATATTCAATTAATATATTTTTTTTAGGATCTAATTTTATTGAGAAATTTACCAGTAACTGTTGCATTTCCCACCCTAGTCTTATACTCGAGTCAATACGTTTTCCCAGTTTTTTTGGGTAAAATTAGGGGCCTCGGCTTATATTCGGGTCGGCTTATACTCGAGTATATACGGTAGTTTTTTAAATTGTTCACACAAATAATGCACTTTCATTGACTATATCATCGTCATTATACATTTTACTGCTATAAAACACTTGTATTTGTGTTCAGCGTAGACTCACAAGTACAACAGTACCCCACATGTACAGGTTTTATGGTGTAATGGAACGTTACAGGGTTAAATAGAGGGATTGTAAATTAAATTCAAAGGACTTTCTGCCTGGGTTGTCAGGCACGTCCTTTGAATCATAATTAATAAAGTTAATTAATTATGTAAATATAGTAGATAAATATGCACGTTGAATATATATATATATATATATATATTTTTATATATATATATATATATATATATAATATGTATGTATATACACGTACACACACATAGACGTGCATACATTATATATTCTATTATTTATATATATATATATATATATATATATATATATATATATATATATATATATATTTAAATATATTTATAATTCCTAGTGTATTTTGAGAGATATAATATATATATATATATATTATATATATGTAGAATATATATGAAGATACGCTTATGACATTATTTTTTTATGTATATTTTGTAATATATGTATAATTTAATATATATGTTAATTAAAACATCTGATTAACATATTATACATATATAATAAATATATAAATATATATTTGAATTAATATAAAGATTAATACCGAAATACACTTATTATTTAATTATATATATATATATATATATATATATATATATATATATATATATATATGATATGCTATTTAGGTGTTTTAATTAACTTATAATATATTATACATATATAATACATGTATAATATATTATTTCAATGTGTGAGCTTAACTTTATTTTTTTATTTTAGGCACTGCTTTGCGACCATGTGATTGCGATCTTTCGTAGCAATCACATGGCCCTGGAGGGCCGGATAGGAAGCAAGGGGAATGCCTGTCTCGAGATGCAGTCCCCCACGGCCTGGGATCGCTGCAGGTCGCCGGTCTAAGTTAGTAAATCGCAGCCGGGGATCGTTAGGGCGTACTATGCTGCCTTAACGATGTTTAGGCTCACTAAATGAGGGGCGGCATAGTATGCCCTAATGGCGATAAGGGGTTAGACCATCTGTAACTGCTCACTTATAGTCTTGTTCACTCTTTGATGGTTCTACCTCTAGTGTTTAAAATATATATCTTCTTAATAGAACACCTTCCTGATATGAGTTAAACTCTCCCGTTACGCACATCAGACTCTGTTATATCCCCTAGTTAACTAGATTGTTGAATAACTCATTAATCCCATTAATCAACAAACACTCCAAAGTTCTAAAACAAATTAGAGCTTGATAGTATGCTCACTTGCAAGGTTTCAGATTTTCCTTGTGTTGATAGGAGTTCTCTAACCCAGAAGCAGTTTTGGTCTATGTTTTTTATATATTCTTTTTTTTTTTTTGGAATTCCTGGTTTAGTAAATAGCCCTGATGGTTATTACAAGTTGTAACTTCCTAATTAAGGTAAAAAAAAAAATATGTAAAAATGTCAACATTTTGCAATCTATATTGCAGAAAATACAGATTTATTCATTTTATTTTGCAGAATTTACTCTGCTGGTGAAAAGTAGCAATTTTCTCCAATTTCCCTTTTTCAACAATCTTTTTTTTAGTCCGTTTTTTTTCTTTCCCTCTAGTATATTGTTAAATTCTGTAGGAGTTTAAGTGATTCCTCTGATTACGGTAAAAACGCCTCCTTTAATTTGGTTCACAATCTATTTGTCAGTGTAACAGAGAGACCTAATATATAAAATAAGTCAAACTAAAGTATAGTAATTACAGCATTAAAACAACATACAAAATTACATTATGTAAGTTAACTAGACACAGCCATCTGTGTATAACTAGATTTAAGCAGATTAATTGTATTAAAATGTCAGCTTACATAGAACTCCATTTTAACTAAAGATATGATGTATTATAATGAACAGAAACAGTGCCTTCAAACGACTTCTACATGCCCTAATTGGATGATGTGTTCATCACAATCTCAAATTTTCTTCTTGGTAAAATTCTCTATGGACTATATTCAACTTTGCAAATCTGTGTCCTCAATTCTAGTCCTCTATGTAACCTTTACATCTACAGAAATTTCCATTCTTTTTATTGACTCTTTAAATGCCAGAGAAGAGAAAAATAGGTTACCTATGGCTTGGAATCCCTGATTGACAATACCAAAGAGAAAAGTGGAATGAAAGATATATTACTGGGCAAGGCGAAAAGAGAAAGCATCTGGCTTTAGATGGTTTGAATCAGAAAATATTCCAAGGTCAGCTTTTTTGGACAAATTAATAACGAGAGACTATGCACAAGGTCATAGAGACCTGCCAATCAGAAACAGTCAAAAATAGGCCAAGCGTTAGGTTACCCATAAGCAAAAAGTGTCCCTCAAAAGTCAAGATCCCAATCAGAATTCAGCAACTAAAACACTAAAGCCACAAATGGGGAGCCATTTTCAAGGAAAATTTGAATATCTTGGCCTAACTCAGGTGTCTCTAACTGGCCATTTGCATGTGGAAAATGCAGGAGTGGTTTTGATGCCATTTTGATACCACAAAGGCTTTATCAAAGTGTATTTACAAATTGTGTAGAAATATGGTGATGAATGGTGGCTTCAAAATGTAATACCTTGGGGGAGTAATTAATTCAGAACCATTGCAGGACTAATTAGTGTGTTAGCTCCATCAGTGTGGGTAATGTGAGAAACAAAAGCTGCTAACCCAGGAAAAAAACACAAGTATTCACTAACCACCACTCTTTAAAATCAAATTTATATAATACCTCCAATAGAGGGAATGTTTCCACCAATCGACAGTCGTCGTCACGTATAACACATTGGATCTGATTTAAACTCAAGCTATGTGTGCAAAAAATCAAGTATCTAAGTTTGTTTCAATTAAAATATCCTACAATTATATAAGACATGGCAACTGAACATACCCAGCTCGTTTTGCTCTTTTTTCCGTATCAGACCTCACTTAATTGCAGTATCTGGATCTTCTATGTTTTATTTTTTTTTTACTTTTTTATTGGGTTTTATACCAGGTGTTTGACCCTGGTGGCCTGGTTTTACACCACATTGGATGTGTTGTACAAAAAGTGGATCAGTACACAAATATGCACACATGACCAGTCTTCAAGAATTCATCTTCTGAAACTGTGATGTCAGGAGAAGGCATATGACCATGTTCTCTTCCATTTTTTTCCATGGAGCTTAGGAACAAAATATGACTAAAACAATGCATAGTATACCTTACTACCTTAACTCAATAATATAATTGATAATTCTGAGCTGATAAGTTCCCACAGAAGTTTAGCATTTTTTATAGAAACGCTTCTAAAACCTTCCTTTCATATGGCTGGGTTGGTTTGCATTGAAGAAATAGATGGTTCTCCAGCCAGGCTCTTCAACGAATGAGTTCATTACTGAGACCGAACAGTTACCAATCCATTCCTGCAATATGAAAGCCAGTCAAAAGTCTCAGATGTGGACAGCAGAAAAATAGAGGGAACCAGTATTTATGTGACCTTTCTCTCAGGAACAATAAACAGTATCCCAGAATTACTGCAAATAAATTAAAATGTGATTTTGGATATTTTTTTATAACGAAAAATAAAATATGTTTGAACAGCTCTTGCATAATGGTGACCTTAATCATAACCATTTATGCTACAGTATGGATATAATTAATTATAATTCTAATTCCTTTTTGTGCTTCCAAGCAAAGAGCCACAAAAGATAAAACAATAAAAATCAAATCATTGTGGAATAAAGAGGATTACAAAAACAAGAAACAAGTATTCTGCCTGCCCCGATCTCCAATCACAAGCATACAAGCTCCAGATGAAAAGGACATTTGTAAAGTGATTGCTAAAATTAATAATAGGTTTGCTCAAGAGTAAAGCATCTTGTTTTCATCAATATTTCCTAATTGAAGAAACATTATAGTTTTACCTTCTGAGAACGGCTCTATTGTCTACTTATAAAATGATTATTGTGTTTCAGAAGCAAATCAAATTACTTTCAGTGCTGCAGGCAGTCAAAAAAGGGCCACGGTATGAGCGTGTCTAAACCAAAAGAGTAATATTTTAGTGTATTTAGACTCACAATGACTATTGTGTCTTTCAGATATAGAGTTAAGATGTAGAGTTCTTCAAAACTAGTCTATCAAAACTTTGGGAAAAATAAAATGAAAAAAATGCCAACAAACTCTGAAAATAAAAAAAATTAGAAACAAAAGGTCTAAATAGTCTGATCCTTGATATATTGTAAATATCATCAGACACGTTCCAATTATTTATTTCATTGTATCTTAATCCATAGTATGTTTTTGAAAAAAAGATAATTTCCTAATTTTGTCTCCACTGATCTACAGACCATCAGAAATTAGAACATAATATTCAGCCCCCCTCTTTTTGTAATCAGTTCACTTGTGCTGGGTAGCTAGTCCCCTCTAATTGTAAGATACCATGGGTAGCCCCCTCTAACTGTGAGATACCATTGTCAGCTTTCTTTATAGTTTAATACTTATGTGGATAGCATTCCATTAGTGAGTCAATCTCAATCAATCGCTTGTATATTTTTGAAGCCATGAATAATATTGGCATACTTGAGCATTAGTAGGATATGAGTAAATAAAAGTATGGATATTTGGAGGCAGCAATGGGGTGTGGATTTGAATATTACTATAAGCATATTAATGTAGGTTACTGACAGGTGTTGACTATATTTCATACCCTTTGCATAACTGAGTGGTCATTGCCAGTGCATTTCAGGTAAGAGTTTGTGATGAACCTGTGGGCCCACAAGATTTTTCATTAAAAATGTCACTCACAAAACAATAGAAAAATATTTGTGGGAAGTGAACAGATAAAATGTGGGTGGAACTAACATGAAAAAGGGTAGAAAATGGACATAAAATAGACATAAATAAGAATGGATAGAACAAAAAATTAAAACATTGAATTATATACATATAGTATATTAAATATATAACAAAATAAAATTATTAAAATTAGAACAGTGAAATAACGAACAGAACAGTGAAATAACGAACAATGATTATGAACAGAAAAAATGATGGAATAAATTGAATCAAGTACAGGGTTATTTTTTGTGTAAAAAAGGTGTATCCTTTTAATAGTACAGTTAATTATGCACATGTATGTGACGTGTTTATGGAACAGCAAAAAAGGTGGAATGTCTCAGTTCTTTTATTTTCCTAATTATAGAAATACCTATCTTCACTCTACATGAGTGTGGCTGTTGCTATATATATATATATATATATATATGCTAGAAATTCGCAGTGACTGAGCTAAACATTTGTTTGTGTTGTAAAAATCAATGGGGCAACAAACAGATGTGTCAGATGCAGTAAGATATGGCATGATGTATGATCTCGTGATTAAAAGGCAATTTTTCAATTGCAATAAATAAAAGATTAACTGACTCACTGAGTTAATGTTACACATTACCTATAAAGTACAAAATGTGTTACCTGCCAAAAACATGTAATAAACAAATCACATGCTAAAGTCAGTAAGAAAAAAAACAATATAAAAGCACAATCATAAATCTGAATATTCATTTGCAAGCCAAACAACATATATGAAGGACCATGTAATCATGTCTGTAACAGTTTGAGCATAATTTTCATCTCCAGAGGGTCTCCAAGTTTCCATGTATGTACATTGAATATTCACAAAAGGTTGCTAAGCATTTACTTAATTGAATTAATCAGGGGTAGACAAATGGAAGATCCCCAGATGTTGTAGAATTTGCCATTTTAAAAGCTTTCAAAGCATCAAGACAGTTGTAGTTCTACAACAACTGAGTCTCATCCCTTTGCCCAGCCCTGAATTAAAGGCTACAACAGCTCTGTGTTTACTGCAAAACATCTGAAGGACTATGGGTAACGTCTTACCGAGCCTTAGAATGGCCGGACTTAACGTACCAGAGAATAGTCAGAATACTTGCCGAATTCGGGGGCACAGAAGAAGACACAACAATGAGGGAAAGCCAAAAGTCAAGGATATTAGAATATACCGAAGTCAAATGAAGCCAAAGTCAATAACCAGGAATAAACGCTCAGGAACACACTCTCGGAAACCACGACAGGGCAATGAGGAAAGGCAAGAAATTAGTTTAAATAAGTCTCCTTTAAATCCGATTGGCCATACCCGAGCAATGACTCCAGAACGTGCGTGCACGTGCTTTGCGTGGCTTGACATCATCAATACCGTGGGTGGACATGGGGTTATAAATTATATGGATCCGCGGCGGCCGGCGTCTTTCAACATGCCGCAGGAGTCAGATACACCAGCACAGGGCTGCTGATTAGCATCTCCATTAATGCCAGGAAGGTAGTCATCCTTACGGATACCACAAGGTGAGGATGAACATGTGACAACTTCAAAGTCATGTATGCACAATGTAACAGGGTCAATTCAGTGCCTCTTAGTTTAGAGGTAAATAAAATGAGCACAATTAAGTTTGTCAGTAATAACTATTACCTTTGGACTTTCTTACAAACTTGCAAATGTACATACACCCATTGTAGGTAAATCATTTAATATTATTATTTCTATTTTGAATAGTCTATACATTTAAAAAATTCCCAGGTACGTTAGTCTGTTTTTGTGAATATTAAATGTACTGTGGCTTACGATACATCATACAATGCAGCTGGTATGCCGTAGGCATGAAAACAGACTAATTGTCTAATGTTAGTCAGCAAGAAAATTATTTTATATTTCGCGCTTTGTGGGCAGCAAATGCTGAAACAAGACCATTTCAAATGTCTATTAAATCTGCTTACTAAGATGGTTATTTTTCACTACGTTCGCTCATAAAAATAACTTCGATAAATGCAGAAGATGTATAAATCATCGTAGTGAGACTAGGAATCACGCTTGTTGAATATGAGACAGGGAGTTATAACATAACAGCTATGTTTGTTGTGAAATAATGCTCTACTTAGTTTTTGATATTTTATATTTTCTGGGGAAGAAAACCTCAAAACAATGTCAACACTGATTTTATTTATACCAATATTATCTATTATGTACCTAAAATTTAAATTTTCCGGTGAACGCCAGACTATTCCCAGTTCTATAAAACTGTCACTTTTTAATTTCGCAAATCTCCAACAACGTGCTGTTTTATCGCAACTGCCAAAAATTATATATCAGCTGATATGAGCTATCATCCAGTCATTTGCTTAGTAATATAATTTTGCTTTTAGTTATTTTGCTTTATTTATTTTGAAGGTCTATTGTATTGACAGCTGTCAAAGACGTTTTTAATCATTTTAACCATTTCTATTCAAATGGGAAACTGATTGAACATGGAGGGCATTTATCATTGAAAAAGGGACAGGGTACCAGAATGTCTGTACCTTGAATGCTCTTTGCAGCTTAGCCCCTTTGAACCAGGGCTATTGGCAGGTCATGAATCCTGGACATATAACGACAGACAAACTAATTAGCTAATTAATGGACTCAATTAATGGAATCAAAATATTTACAGACCCTGGCCAAACAAGCTTTCAATGTAATGCAAATGGTGTATAGTTGTACAAAACACTGATTGAAACATATTTACAAGATATATATTATACAGTATATAATAGATTGCCAGGTATATGATCCACAGTAAGTATGTTGACACAGGTATATACTGTGACATGCAGAGCACCTGTTTGATAAAGGCAGTAGTGTTAGAATAGAGATTGACAGAACACATTGCCTGAAGTGAGACCGTTAAATATTGTCATTTGAAAAGAATAACTGGATAAGCTGATATAGTTCCCTAAAAGTGTCTTATGTTGTCTTTTTAAGCGATGTAAGCTACCGGCAAAGAAGGGCATTCAAGGGCAAGAAAGTGAAATCATGGGCACAACCGTTTGCTATAAATTTTGGAAAATAAAAAGCTTGCAAAGACAATTGGAAAACCTGTTGACCTTTAGAATATTTGAGCATCTGATTGGGCAGCACAAGTAAAAAATAATATTGTGCTAGATTTTGAGTTCCAAAGTAGGGACAGACAGGCAACTGTGGATCTAACTTGCTTTGTGCTCATTAATTCTCAACAAGTAACACTTGGTTTGAGGGTAAATGCCTTAATGACAGGGCATGTTCCAATATAACACAAAAACAGTAAACTGGCACCTTGCCAGTTTTAGTTTTTCGAGTTCTACGGTGCAGTCTGAAGATCTATCCACATTAAAAGACAAAACACAACCTAGAGTCCACTTGAGACCTCCAAAGGATGGCTTTACTCAGAAATGGCAGTCAAGCATTTTTGAAATTTTTTCATGAAGTCAAAACAATGGTGAAGCAAGACCATCGACCCTTACCCTCAATGTTTTTGTAATTTCGTACCTGCCAACAGTCAGTATAGCCATTAAAGGATACTGTAGGCGTTTTGGACAAAAATACCATCATTGACTAACCACCTACATAATCTCAGTTCTTGTAGTCCCTTATTAGTTTACCCCATTGCAAACTTTTCTCGCTATATTAAATGCTATATTTTCTATACTTGTATTGTATACTCATTAGCTATGCTTAATAACTGAAACTGCTTATATGTTTAGTCTACACCCTCTTGAAACTTTTCAATAATTTTCTCTAAGTCTGAGCTGAGTTCTTTGTCTTGTTTGTTATAAGCAGGTCATATCTTGAGACCAAAAGAAAGCTAACATTGCATTATTAGTGATAATTAGATATAAACCACAGTAATCGACAAGCTGTTCTGATGACAATTACAAACATGATAATTGCAAATTTATTTGTTAATGGAATGATTCATAAAAAAAATAAAAATGTAAGGATTAGCCTCATTAGGGAAAGCATTTAAAAGGTGATATGCAGCCAAAGAATACATTCCTACTAGAAAATAGGTTTAAAAGAACTTTCTTGTTGTATGTTTATGCAAGATATAATTTTTAGAACTTCAAAACAGCACTTTACATAATTACAAATAAGCACAAAAGAGCGAAGTGCATAAGTAGATATAAATAATTGTGTTATGCCAGTACCAGATGGTTAAAATTATGAAAAAGTGTTACTCTCTGTTAGTTAGGAAATGAGCTAATATCCCAAGAGACCTAGGTCCATTATTAATTGATAGTGGGAAAAAAAAGATATTAACCTTTTAAAAAAAAATCTGTGTTTCTGCAGTAATTACAATACATATATATGCTCCAAAACAATGCTGGGTGCTAGACTTTAGCCATGTGTATACAAGTAGTAAAGAAGGGTCTGCACTCCCGGACTTCCCAAAATTAACGAGTTATTCCTCCATGTAAGAAGATATCACAGAACAAAGTGCATATAAACGTCGACAGTATCATAACAAATTAAAAACCTTAACAGTATTTCTAGGTAAAAGTATAATGAAAATAGCTTTCCCCAGATGTGTGTAACTGCAATTATGGTGTTCACTTGTGCATCCCTGCATGTGCCCGAATGTCCCACTTCCACTGTGGTGACGTGTCGTGGTTGTGTTGCCATAAGGATTGAATACATTATCCATTGTAAATCAGTGTGGCCAGAGCAGGTGAATCCCCATGAAGTATAAAACACATGTACCGGTATATGTGAAAAATAGAGACATTTATTGAATAAGATAGAAGATAAAAGAAACATTGTACATAGGACAATGACACCTCGTTCTCCTTCAAAGTTGTTACCTTGGACCTCACACAGTTCTCAGAGCGACTCTTCCACTATTTTTAAACAATCTGCAAAACTCTTTGTGTGAATCCCCATCATACGCCTCTTTGTATTTGCCTTAAGCTCATCGACGATCTGAAATCTCTTCCCTTTCAAATCTGATTTTAGTTTTGAGAAAAGCCATAAGTCCCAGGGGGCCAAATCTTTCAACAGATTCTCGACCATCTTTGAAGCATTCGTGCCACACTTTTATTTGTGCTGCACTCTTTGCATCTTCCCTGAAAGCCTTCTGAAACATTTAAATAGTTTCTGCGGAGGAATGTTCAAGCATAACCCACAATTTGAAACAGGTCTGTTGCTCTACTCATTGAATCATTTTGAATGTGACAACCACACAGTGCACACACATGATCACTCAACGGCATCTTGCGTTCCCACCGACAAGCACAGTGAAGTCGTCATTGTTCACACATTCGCATTCCAGTCCACTCTCCTTGGACACCAAGTAACATCGATGTTGTGCAAACCGTTCTCAAAGTAGTCATGTGATTTAAGGTTGGCCGGAATTCCACTTGATAATGCAAAATTGAACATAGACACCTATAAGGATTACCAAGACAGCACGCAACAGTGTTTATAGTACACAGAGGGTCCCTTTGAGGACATTGGTTGTAAGTGCTTAAAAAAAATAGCATAAGCTGCACAATTGACAGGAGAATAGGGGGAGGTTGGGTGGAGAGTGGGACAGATGGTTGCAAGGGGTGACAGTGATAAGTGAATTAATGTAAGCAAACAATTATAATGCACAAGATTATTTTTCCAAATTACTTTAAACATAGGTACTCGCTGTTTATATAACTATGTTGGAAGTTGTGTGCATTTCTTTACATCTACAAGAATGTCTAGGGACATTTAATATTTCTTTTGAAACTTTTAACAAATAATGTATTTGAATCCTTCATATTTCTATTGATTCACTAGCAGACTTTATGATATCTCTCAAGCTAGTGCCGGTCTATTAATTTCAGAAAAAGGTGTAATATTGATCTTACAGTGGTTAGTAAATGTGTAGTTTATAGGATGACATAAAGCTAACATAATTATAACACCTGCAATGCTCTCTAAAAGTACTTTGGAAAGATTTAATTCTGGTATATTTGTGAAAAATGACAAATTAAACTAGCATATGACACCAAATAACGTGTGTCTCCTAGCTTCCATGTGAGATATTGACTTTTCAAAAATCCTAAATCAATGTACTAAAAATAGGATCTCCCACTGACAAAAAAAGTGAAACACTCTACAGCTAACAAAAGTTCTTCTTTTAATTTGCTTCTTTTTTTTAGTTCAGATAAGATTCAGATTGGCTGCATTGCAATTAATTAATTTACAGTTAGTGGATCAGGAACACACACATGTATTCCTGACCCTATAGTGTTTAACCCACCATGTAGGTGACTTGACCCCTCAGCCCCCATAGAAAAGGGAAAGCAGTGGATTGGCTGAAATTGGAAGGAGGTGGGATGGGGCAGGGCCAAATGCCGTTTTAGCCAATCAGCACCGTTTCATAGAGAATGAATAAATGCATCTCTATGAGGAAAATTAAGCGTCCTCATGCAGAGCGTGGAGGCGCTGAATGCCAGTGATGCCTACTGTGCAGCACTGCCCCAGAAAGCACCTGAGGTGGCTATTTAAGGAGTGGTCACTTGGAGGTGTCCCTAGGGGGCAATGTAAACATGGCTTTTTTTCTGAAAAGGCTGTGTTTGCATGAAAATGTCTGAAGGCAATGATTATACGCACCAGAACAACTACATTAAGCTGTAGTTGTTCTGGTTACTATAGTGTCCCTTTAGGCTTTTATGAATATATGAAGTTTTTATTAGAATTATATTTTCAAATGCTAGTTAGAACAAATAATGAAATTAAAAGGGGGAGATTTATCAAGGCAAAACAGGTACTATTTTGGGTGCAAAGTACCAAAAATGAAGAGATCGTTTATCGGTTTCCATGACGACTGAAACCTTGTTAGTGCATTTTGTCTTATTTATCCCGGCACCTGCTTTGCCTTGTTAAATCTCCAACCACAGAGTTCCCTAATGAATAAGATCTTAATGCAGTTGCTTTTTTTTATATGTTAAACAAAGAAACATTAAATGAAGTCACAAACTAGTAGGCACCCCAGTCTTACTATGGAGCTTGGTGGAAACCAGCCATTATAGCAGGAAAGAACAACTATGGTTTTAGAGAAGACGGGTTACGCTAAGTGACGATATATTCAAAAGAAAAAAGACTGTCCCTGCTAACATCAAATAGGATGTTAAATAATTTAACATATACAAAAGTAATATTTCAACACATTGCTCCTCATAAGAATAAATATATTATTATTATTATTATTATTATTATTATTATTATTATTTAAAGATAAAGTGCTAACAAGTTAATCAGTACTATATTAGTTGATTAGAAGGAATAACAAGGGCAAGCTTAACAGACTATAACATAATGGCAATGCTCATGAGATTAGATATCAATCGTGATTGAATCATGGAAGCATAGTTGGCTATCTACATGGGCTTCATTGAGCTAGCTAATGAAAAATAGCACTAAAGTTTAAATTCTATTTAAAACTGCATCTGTGCAATGACTGTAGAGTAAGAATGTGTAAAGGTGTTGGAACAGACAGTTTGAAGATAAGATGTGGGGGGTGACACCAGAATTAGACAAATGAGGAAACAAGAATGACTGAAATTACAAGAAACTAGGGGAAACTTAATGCATTTACTAAGAATGACTGAAAAATGGAACAGCTTAAGGTCTAGGTGGAAACAGAATAGAGACAAATGTCTTTGAACTAGAGGAAGATATTGAGATAGGACATTGGTTTATTAAAGAATACCATGTATTTTACAATCACCTAACGTCTTTATGTCTGCAGGAAATCATTGTAAGGCTTCATCATTTAGCAGTCTGAGTTAATTCTCACTCCTGATTGCTGGTGAAATTTTAGCCGTATTAGTCCAGTGATGCGAATGTGAAATTACAGATGGAATTTCGGAGACAGAATTTTGGAATGTCAAAATTTCAGTAAATCCTCCCTTTCAGGAGGATCTCCCGAAGTAATGTAATCCAAAATTCTGTTGGAGAATTGTTAAACTTAGTCGTTGTGTCTCTATTATATATCAAATGAAAAAATCGGACAAACGCCGGTTTATATTCTGGCTAAAATGGTGCATTCTGATGTACAAAAAAAGTTAACTAATCATAATAAAATAAAACTCTCTCTAACAAAAAAAGATTCAAATATTCAACCCATCAGCTATTTCATGGGATCCATTACCACCATTCCCTTTATAGAAATGAACACCTGCTAGCTCTCTTAAACTGCAATGGTAACATGAGTATAGACTGTAAGCTCGTTTGAGCAGGGTTCTCCTCAACCTATCGTTCCTGTAAGTTTTCTTGTAATTGTCCTATTTACAGTTAAATCCCCCCTCTCATAATATTGTAAAGTGCTATGGAATCTGTTGGCGCTATATCAATGGCAATAATAATAATAATGAGAATTTGCAAAATTTACACATACGTTATCTATAGTTTTACTCAAAAGGTAACCAGTGAACACAATAGATAAATAGGCTGTTTCGGTTTATTAAAACACTGTTCTGTCTTGTATGTTTTGGTTGACATAAATGTAAGGAATTCACAAACACTGCTTTTTGGTGGTGTTTTTAAAACTTTAACTATCAAGGTGAGATAAAACCTTTGCCAGTTAATACATTGAAAAAAGGTGCAGTTCAATGGGCGACAAGAGGATTGTCATTGAATGACTAATGAATCACTTAAATCCTCGGATGTATTCACTAAAGTGTGGATTGTAAAAAAAATAAAATAAAACATAGCTGTCTTGAAGAATTTTTCAAATTCTTTGAAACTTCTTTTGACAATCGATACTTTAGTGAAAACTTTGACTGTTGAGGAAAAATGGAGCAGAAAGGAAGTCGCTTTGGAAAATACACAAGGAAGTAATTCTTAGTTTAGTCACTAGGCCTTGTCTGAAAAACGCTATTGTATTTTACAAGATTCATATATAATTGTTTTTAATGTCTCAATTCCAGGAAAACTGCTAAACGTATACATAAAAATACCTAATTATCTATTGTTTCCATCACCTCTCCTTTGAAAGCCAGCATCTTTAATAACTCTACTTTATTTAACAAAAGTGTACTTACTTTGACAGTTAATGACAACTAATAATAATCCCATATTCACATATATTGAAGCTTCCATTACCAATGATAAATGAGGCTGCCCGATGGGCTGTCTTCACCATTTCATGGGAATTTGCATGTATTTCAAATACCACAGCAATGCCTTTTGTTATACTAAGTATACTATTGTTTAAATATTTTATTCTATAGTATATTTGTGCAAACAACCATATGTTCTAGTAATATATGATTGCAAACGTCCTTGTTTATGTGTTGCTATGTAAAAAACAAAAACAAATCTCAAGTACCACTCATTCCACAAGCTCTTTTGAGTCAATTAAGAAGCAGAAAAATAAAATGCATTTTCTGAAAACCAGCATGCGTATAAAATTGAAAACGTACAAAATTGATATTTTTCATTTACATGGTGATAGTGTTTCTTCAGAATTGTTTTCCTAAATTATGCAAAGGAGCTAAT
The DNA here is from genome assembly GCF_036172605.1 of Pelobates fuscus. Taxonomy (NCBI): domain Eukaryota; kingdom Metazoa; phylum Chordata; class Amphibia; order Anura; family Pelobatidae; genus Pelobates; species Pelobates fuscus. Next base: position 453,383,030 of record NC_086317.1, read on the forward strand.
TGAAGCAAAAGGACACAAGCAATTTAAACTGTTCTCCTCAACCACCTTGAGGACACGTTTACAAAAAAGATTTAGCAATCTCGCAGTCCTTATTCTGTTAAATGGAGGTTTATAAAGCCTATCGATTTTTTTTTTCTTTCTTTCTTTTTTTTTCTTATTTGTTTGTAAACAAGTAATTTAATTTAATTAAAACCATTTAATTAAAAACCAGGCAGTTATCATGTTAATTAAAATCTTAATTTGCCAAAAACAATAAGGTTGCTTTAGTGCTAAGCTGTGTATCTCATTCTGCTGTGAATGAGCACACATCTGTACTAATGTAAAGGTTTTTCCCTTCTGTAATTACATCTCCGATCCCACTGGGAAGTGAAATGGGACGCAAGACCAGACTGTTTTCTTGATTAAGACAATGAAACATTTTCTCCTGTCAACATTTCTATTGTGTGCGTTATCGACAGTGCAATTGTTTGCTTCTATAATACTGGAAAAAAGACCAAAAAAAATCTCTAAATAAATGTGGCAATACAGGCTATGTTTCTGTAGTCGTGTTCACAGGAGATACAGTTCACAACATTATTTTATGATGAATACATAAAGGGTTAATCAATTTGTGCATGTGGTAGTATTTGTATTTTTTACTACTGTTAGATTGAGTGTTGTACACTATTGGTTACTTGCTTCTCTTTATTTTCTCATCGCAAATAAAACTTTTCACAGATGGCAGTTGAAGGAACTTATTGCTGCTTAACAATGCAATGGTAACATTTGATGATTTAATTTGTGGTACAAACACACAACCTGTGGACTGGGACCCGAGGGACATGGGAATTCGGCATAGCATCATGTGTATTGTGACACAAATGTTGTAATGATGCTGATTGTTTTAGAGCAGTGCTCATCAACCCTCTCCTCAAGGCACACCTAACAGTCCAGGATTTAGGGATTGACCAGGTGTGTCTAAGGTGTTTAGAAAAAGGGGGAAAAAAACAATGTAGAGTCTAAGGTGATTTTAGTTTTTTTTAAACACACCCGGGTAATTCCTAAATCGTGGACTGTTTGGTGTGCCTTGCGGAGAGGGTTGAAGAGCACTGTTTTAGAGTATAGTACCTTTACAGTCAATAGCCAAGTAACCCATACAGATAATTCTAAATGTGGACATTGTAGATGCAGTGGATGGTAACTCCCATCACTGTTAAATCCGTTAAGGACACAGCTTCAGAAGTAAAAGACACTACCATTATGTGTCCTTAACAATGGGAAAAGCCATGCAAAGCATCTTGAGAGATGCACTCCCTAGCCCATCCATGCCCTTTCTGGAGGGGAATGAACTTCCCAATGACAGGCTGAGGTGAGGACTTGGGTGTCATAGAGAGGGCATCCCCACCTCTGGACACCTGTCACTAACATGTTGTATGTGCTGATGACAGACATCCAATATGCACAGAATTGACCTTAGACAGCCCAGAACTCATGTTGCACCTCTGGCAGCAAAGGGGTTAAACTCAGTATGTGCAGTATGTTATAGCTAAACAATTTACTGAAGTTGCCATGGTTCTTGCAGTAACCCAGTAAGGCCAAAGTAGCTGAACTGGAAGTATAGCAGACTTGGAAAATGTTTTCGGTTTGGCTATTTTGTCCGTAAAGTTGAAATTCACTTTGAATTCTCACTTTACTAAATAACCTTGCCTATGTGTAATTTGGCTTTTAAGTGCATCATAATAATAACTCACAGACCATTTTCCTTTCTGCTCTCTGTGTTATTTAATTTTACTTTAAAAGTCTCTTCCTGTATATGCATTTGGATTTTGCATTCGTTGTTTGTCAGTGAGAGGGAACTGGATTTACACAATATTTGTCCATTTTGTCTGTTATTTATGGTGTAAATACTAGCTCCTCACACCGTTATTGTCTATGGCAGGGCTGACACATTTTATTGAATTTAAGAGCCAGCCAACCTGAATTTCAGCAAAGCAGGGAAAGAGACATTTGTGTTTTATTTATAATTCTCAAGCCGTGCATGACATAGGAATCAATACCATTTGTGATTTATTGCTGGAATATTGAGTTCATACAGTTCTGTCTCTAGATGTAGTTGGTCTTAAAGATTTAAAGCCTAAATGCCCAAACATAATGCTAAATTAAAAATGGTTAATCTCTTTTGATAAATCGGCAGAGCTTTAAGTGACAGTATATGGTGTAGTACGACACCATGAGGAGGAAAAATGAAACACTTCTCTCCAAACCCATTTATAAATGGACAAAGTCCTGTTTACATATCCCTTATTCCAAGGATGTATCACATCTTCTGCAGCTCTGCAAATGGTCTACAAATGCTATTTCTACACTTTCCTCCTGCGTAGAATGAAAGGGCTACAAAGTAAGGGCCAAGAAGAGGAAAATGGGTTCTGCTTTTCTGGTATTTCCTGTAAGTGTTGCAAGATAAGGGATGTTGTTACTGTGCAGCTGTTCATGAAGAATGTTGGCCTAGATTTAGAACGGAAGTAGAGTAGAGCAAAGTTCTAGCAAGACAGAGAAACATTGAACCCCAGAGTGGTTAGTATAGTCAGTATATATCAGAATTGGTAACACTAAGGTCAACAATGCCAGCTTTTCAGCTTTTATAGCAAGTTTTGTTTAATATTTTACATTATGCAGCTGTGTTATTTGGCATGCCGGTGTTGGCATTATGTGTCACCGTGACTCAAATCTAAAAGGGTATGTAGAACAAACCACAGGGAAACTGCACTCAAAATCAATATTAAATTACATATGGTGCTTCATGGAGAGGTACGTTCTCCCAGTATTCACTAAATACAAAGCAGAGTGAGTTACATAAGTTCTAATATTAGTAGCATGAATTGAACAGAGCTAGAGGACAATGTTTCAACTCCACAATAGGTTGTTTATTTTGTCAGCTTGATAAAGACTCTGTTATGGAGTCCAAACGTTGTCCTGTAGCTCTGTTCAATTAAAGTCAGTTATATTATTTATGACTTGTGTGCACAGACTTTGCTCTGGCTATTATCAACTACAAAATGGGACACAGAATCAGAAGCCTTACATGTCAGTGAGACTCATCTTCAAGAGGGGACATGTGTTCCAGAGCAAGGGGACACAGCATTCAAAGCAGAATGTGTCAGTGGGACTCAGGTACAAGAGGAGGCACACCACTAGAAGCATTACATGTCATTGAGACTCAGAGTTATTGTTTTTTTTGTCAATATGAAAAAATGTAAAATATACAAACATAAGGAAACAATTCATATATAAATCCAAATGTGAAAAACAGGAGGAAAGGGGGATATTTTAATAAATTTATCCTAAGTGGGGGTTAACCCCTAGTGAATTTCTTCACCAAAAATGCAAAAGTAGAGAGCAGGCAGGAGAAAAGTAGGAACATGTAAATTATCCTAATAGAGTTAGTTTCCCTCTCTCAGGAGAGAAACAGAACGGGAAGAATATAGTAACTGATTCCCAATTTCCCAAGATTATAAAACTTAGCTTTTAATCTGGAACTAAATAAAAAAAGAAAATAACGGTTAGTAAGGTAACCCACCAAATTTAATGTGTTAAAGAAAGGCAGCTATAGGCTACAATGCTGTACAGTGAATGTACTATTGCCAACAGTAGTGTGCTCATAACCCGTTCTTCCCGTTCTGTTTCTCTCCTGAGAGAGGGAAACTCACTCTATTAGGATAATTTACTTATTCCTACTTTTCTCCTGCCTGCTCTCTACTTTTGCATATATAAATCCATGCAGATAATAATATACAAATGTATGTAAATATGATAATGAATTTTAACTCGAATGAATTTAGAAGAACATGGACGAAGTTAGAACACTTCAGATGTATGTTTACATCAGTGCTTAAAATGTATTCTTCAAATGTGACAAAATTGGAGAAAAGAAGGCCACATAGAGCGGAATCTTTTCTGGTGAAATATAAAAAACGCCCACTTTAACTTTCAGTGTATGATCATATCAGTAGGTAGGACTATAACAGTTCTAGAATTAAGCGTTTCTCCCAAAATGACACGTAGGGATAAATGATCCCAATCTGAGGACATATTATCCTACAGCACCTCGGTGGAAAGTGTTTTAGCTACATACAAATTGTTAATTTATAAATTGTTGCAATTTGCTATGTGTACTTCCAATAAAAGCAAATATCTTTAAAAAAAAATCCTTCCACTCTTGACCAAGTCCTAAAATTATTTTGAAATCATGTATTATTATTATGACTCTATGATGGGTTTACTATTTTTTATGCTGCTCATTATAGCTTTTAGTGTTGGTATTCTTGGGGAGAGATCACGGGTACTCTGAGGATTATGTGACCCGAGTCTTCCTCTCCAAATAGAGCAACTTTTATTTTCTGGTCTCAGAACACATACGTCATATCTGCTGTTTTAAACACATAGCGGAACAGTCCACAATGACATCATGAGATAGTTCCTGAAAATGTGCAAAATCTTTGACACTTCAAGACATTGGCTTCATGAACTAAGTGACTAAATGAATTGAATATTTTACACCTCACATCAGTGTTACTTGCTGTTTTAATCTTATTTGCAGATACTAAACAATGCATTATTTTAAGATATTTAAAGGATATTCTTTAAATTCACCTGTATAACATGACTGAAGAAGGAGTCTGGGTAGTCATGTTTTTACACTGAAATTACTTAAATAACTAAAAAAATGTCATCATCTGTATTGTTCCTGTCTCTCTATTCTTTCCACAAGAAAGCTTTCTATGAGAATTTAAGGGGTCCATTCTATTACCTTAACCCCTTAAGGACACATGACATGTGTGACATGTCATGATTCCCTTTTATTCCAGAAGTTTGGTCCTTAAGGGGTTAAAGGAACACTATAGTCACCTAAATTACTTTAGCTAAATAAATCAGTTTTAGTGCATAGATCATTCCCCTGCAATTTCACTGCTCAATTCACTGTCATTTAGGAGTTAAATCACTTTGTTTCTGTTTATTCAGCCCTAGCCACACCTCCCCTGGCTATGATTGACAGAGCCTGCATGAAAAAAAAAACTGGTTTCACTTTCAAACAGATGTAATTTACCTTAAATGATTGTATCTCAGTCTCTAAATTGAACTTTAATCACATACAGGAGGCTATCAAGCTATTAACATAGCAGGGGATAAGAAAATCTTATTTAAACAGAACTTGCAATAAAGAAAGCCTAAATAGGGCTCTCTTTACAGGAAGTGTTTATGGAAGGCTGTGCAAGTCACATGCAGGGAGGTGTGACTAGGGTTCATAAACAAAGGGATTTAACTCCTAAATGACAGAGGATTGAGCAGTGAGGCTGCAGGGGCATGTTTTATACACCAAAACTGCTTCATTAAGCTAAAGTTGTTCAGGTAACTATGCCCATTTAATATATAATTAGTTGACAACTTGGCAACCAGTCCAAACTTGATCTTGAGAAGGTACACGTGACTACATAAAAACACATTGACTGCTGTGAAAGAAGGAATCTTCACAAGTCTATGTGTAAAGCCTGTTTGTATATTTATGGAATGCTTTTAATTTTGGGAAATTAAGTAGTTTTAGAATAATAGTAACAATCCTTTTTTTATCTGCATGGATCATTTTAGTATTGTTTTAAAAGGACACTCCAAACACCTAAATCATTTAAGCTTGCTAAAGTGCTTTAAATGTGGAGAGTATGTCCTCTTTTCATCATTTTGCAAAAAGTGCAGATTTCAATAGAAATTGGCATTTATATAAAACAACCTAGTTACACCCCCTGGCTGTCAATCAGACAAATGGTACTGTTACTTCCTGGTTGTTTAGCTCAGTGGAACAAATCTCAAGAGGTAGGAAATTGGCCAGGGCACCTGCCTTTCCAAGACTTCTCATGAGCTGCATTGGGAAGTCTGTGATTGGACAGCCACAGAAAGTCTGGGCTAAGAAAACAGAAGATGGCAAACAGAGGCTGCAGACCAGAGATTTTAGATACACCTCATGCATGTTTGCACTGGGGGTATATATACTAACTACTATTTTTTTTTCCTCAGATCTGGCCAGTCAAGTGTTTCTTTAACCCCTTAAGGACACTTTGTATTGAAGAGGTGGTTTTATCAGAGTCCATACAGACGTTTAAACTGCAATTGGAAAAATACTTGCAAAAACATAACATACAGGGATATAATTTCTAATTAGTGGGGTAATAGCATCTTGATCCAACGAGACATCTGACTGCCATTTTGGGGTCAATAATTTTTTCTTAGTTTGTGGCAAAATTGGAAGCACTTCAGACTTGTTTTTTTGCCTTCTTTTGGATCAACAGCAAAAACATATGTGAGGAAGGCTGAACTTGATGGACGCAAGTCTCTTTTCAGCTATGTAACTATTTAACTATGTAGCTATGTATTTAACCCCTTAAGGACCAAACTTCTGGAATAAAAGGGAATCATCAGGACATGTCACAAAGAGGCTGGAATATAGTAAGCTGCAAAAAATATATATATATTCTGCGTTTATATTGAAATACAACCAGTCCAAACTAGCCAATTTGGAAATATTTCTGTTTGTTTTGTATTTTCTCCTGCAGGTGTCAGTTCCAGTTCTTGAGCAGATATTTGAAGAAGAAACTTGCGCGCTCTCTCTCTCTCTCTCTCTCTCTCTCTCTCTCTCTCTCTCTCTCTCTCTCTCTCTCATGCAGTGAAATATCAGTGCCAACGACCAGGACTTCATTCAGCAATTAAACAAAGAGTGCTAATTTAAAACCACACAAAGAATGTAATTATTTGCTTTTTAAAATGCATGTCAAATTACGCAAGGTTTTGCTGCGATTCCATGGCTTCAATTAGGACCAAGTCTGGACAATGCACTCTGGTCTCAGGAGCTTTCACAGTGTTTACCTTATACGATTTTTTTAATTTTTTTTTTTAAATTCTTAACACTGGATTGCATTAGCTAAGCCCTAATTACCCTTTATTAGTTTTTAAGAGGCAATTTTAGACCTGAGGGGGTTGGCATTTAGCATGCACAGACCTCTGAAAGTTAATTGGAGGTTTAATTTATGTCATTTTGTAATGAAAGCAAGAATAAAGTTCCAAGACAGAGGGATAATTACAAAAATGTCTTCGGTACAAGCAGAACGTAGATCTCGTACAAGACAGTAGCTGGTAATTGTTCAATGGCAAATGTAACACAGAACATTGATTCAATTAGGACTGCAAAACTGGTGCGAAACTTGTGTACTACAGTGAGGGGAAAAAGTATTTGATCCCCTGCTGATTTTGAACATTTGCCCACTAACAAAGAAATGATCAGTTTATAATTTTAATGGTAGGTGTATTTTAACAGTGAGAGACAGAACAAAAAAAAAATCCAGAAAAACACGTCAAAAAAGTTATAAATTGATTTGCATGTCAATGAGTGAAATAAGTATTTGACCCCTTCGACTTAATACTTGCTGGAAAAACTCTTGTTGGCAATCACAGAGGTCAGACATTTCTAGTAGTTGGCCACCAGGTTTGCACACAACTCAGGAGGGATTTTGTCCCACTCCTGTTTGCAGATCCTCTCCAAGTCATTAAGGTTTTGAGGCTGACGTTTGGCAACTCTAACCTTCAGCTCCCTCTACAGATTTTCTATGGGATTAAGGTCTGGAGACTGGCTAGGTCACTCCAGGACCTTAATGTGCTTCTTCTTGAGCCACTCCTTTGTTGCCTTGGCTGTGTGTTTTGGGTCATTGTCATGCTGGAATAACCATCAACGACCCATTTTTAATGCCCTGGCGGAGGGAAGGAGGTTCTCCAAGATTTGACGGTACAAGGTCCTGTCCATCTTCCCGTTGATGCGGTGCAGTTGTCCTGTCCCATTAGCAGAAAAAAATAACCAAAGGATAATGTTTCAACCTCCATGTTTAACAGTGGATGGTGTTCTTGGGGTCATAGGCAGCATTCCTCCTCCTCCTCCAAACACAGTGAGTTGAGTTGATGCCCAAGGGCTCGATTTTGGTCTCATCTGACCACACTTTCACCCAGTTCTATTCTGAATCATTCAGATGTTCATTGGCAAACTTCAGACGGGCCTGTACGTGTGCTTTCTTGAGCAGGGGCATCTTGCGGGCGCTGCAGGATTTCAGTCCTTCACGGCGTAGTGTGTTACCAATTGTTTTCTTGGTGACTATGGTCCCAGCTGCATTCAGATCATTAACAAGATTCACCTGTGTAGTTATGGGCTGATTCCTCACTGTTCTTATGATCATTGAAACTCCACAAGATTAGATCCAATTGCTGTTTAAACATCTCTATAGACTCTGATAAAACTACCTCTTCAGGCAGAGAATTTCACATCCTTCTTGATCTTTCTGTAAAAAAACATTGCCTTAGACTAAATCTCCTTTCTTCCAGTCTAAATGTGTGATCTTGTGTCCTATATATAGTCCTATTTATGAATAGATTTCCAGACAATAGTTATATTTTAACCACTTTTGTATTCCTAACAGTATAGTGTTCCTTTATTATAGAGCTACATGATTAATTAGTACCCTATTGACAACTTGTGATATGTAACAGCTATCTCTCAAAGTCCCTATAAAAGTATATGAAACTTTGTACAAACAATTTATTTCTTAATTTCTTTTTTAATGAAGTAATTTAATATAATTATAACCCTTAATTAGAAGCACAGTTACCATGTTAATTAAAATCCTAATTTGCCAAAAACAGTGAGGGTCCTGAAGTACTTGAGGCATGTTTTTCTTTTTTCTAAAGAGTACTTATACAAAGTTTCTTTCCCTTTTGTAATTAAAACTTTGGCTCAACAAAAAGATACATTCTAAAATTCAATTAATATGATGACCTTCTAGCTGCATTCCTGAGGTTCTACGTCAGAAATCCTTCATTAAAGTTGCTTTGTCGTGTTTTTGTTTTTCACGTAATATTATTTGTCAGCATTTGACCATATAGCAATATGTATGAGAATTAGCCTACGAAGTTCTCCTTCAAAAAATGGGCATCGAGTTGGAAGTTCCTCAATATCCCATGAAAGACATTCACAGCTTTTCACTATAGTGGGAATGCCAAGTCATTTCAAAGTGATTTTAAAATTTAAGGTCAAAATAGCCGAACTAGATACATTATCTGACTTCTACATCAGTTACTTTGGCCTTAAATTTGAAATCCATTTGGAATTTTCAGTTTTTTGAATAAACCTGTCTGAATGCTGCACTTTACCTTGATTTTATTAATTTGCTACTTTAAGCTCACAGTGAATTATTTGATGACAATCTCAACCAATCCAATCAATTCTGATGATGCCAGCAAAGGAGGCAGATCGGTGGCTGAATAAGGGGAGTTTTCTTATTATTTAAGGGAGATAAGGTGGGGGCCAGGGATCCTACATGTGTTTTAACACTATAGAGTCAGGAATATACCTGTATATCTATGTATGTAATCTACATATATATTTCTAAGTGGATAGTGTTCATTTGTATGCATCTGTGTATGTTTGAATAGTTTGTCTTTACCTAGTAATCATTTTTATCAAATGTACATAAAAACCCATACAGTGTAATATGTTGTTGCTATATAAGTAAAAAAGAAAATCACAAAAATAATACGTATTATTATGATTATTATTTCTTACTCTAGTAGATTTCTTGGAATTTTTCACATTTCCTACACAACAATGCAGTGACACATAAAATACCTTCATTACACGGCTATAATAATAAATGATTACTCGCAAGAACGTCGCCATTTATAGTATGCCTTTCAGTTGAAGAAATGCTTGCATTTGATCTTCGTTGATGGTCAAAACACAAGCGAAGTAATGAATCAGACAGGACCCGAGACTGAAGGAAGGGCAGACAATATATTTCTGTTATCTTCATAGTGTAATAAAAAAACACACCACAAGTCATTGTTATGCTAACAATCAAAGGCAGCCGCAGAAACCGCACAGAAGGTCTTGCAGTCTACATCCATCCCACTGTGTGCATGTTAAGCAAAGATGAAAGTATGAAAGCAATCAATGGTTTCTTTATATGGTTGATAAACACTGAGTTGAAAAATGCAGGACGGAAATGTAACAATTGTACTTTTATGTCAAAGTTTGCAAAATGATCCAACTCCGTAAAAAAAAAAAAAACATAATTATTACAAAAAGATATAGTGGCAAGGCATGGACGCCTCTTGTGATACCCCGTGTGTTCAGATAGATAACATTTTAAAGGACCAGCTACATTTAGGATTATCTTGTTGTAATGTAATGCCATTGCCATTCTTAATTGTAGCTATGAAAACTGAACAAAATCAATAAAGAAACCACAATGAAAACAGCAGGCAAATTATTTGCATTAGAGAGAAAGGCTTATAATATTGTTGTATATTGTTAATAAAAATGTAGAATAGGATAGAAATGAATAGAGATAATAATACAAACTATGTTGTCTTAAAAATAAACCCTAATATGTTCCTGTTATACGAAATTCTTTGTAGACCGTCCATGAGAGTGTCGCCTATATCTTCAGTTTCGAAACAATGGTAATTTTAAAACCATGGTAAAAAAGGTAGGACATTGATTGAATCATTTCGATAGCTATTTTTAACTCTTACAGTTCTCAAAGATTTAGTGGAAATTCATTTTAATCTTTAGTGATGCTGAAATGGTTAAATTCCGTGAATGTAGATTTGGGTAATTTCACTTTTTGTCCTAACAAATAGAATGGAATAGAACAAGGCTGACTCATGGTCAACTGGTTTACCCTGGACACCCCTCCCACCTCCTCCGTAATGTGGTTTACGCTCTAGTCATTCTATGCCCAGAAAATGTGAAATCAAATACATTTTATGTGTTGTGTAAAGGTGGAATTTATTAATTGTTCTTAGGCTGTGTTGCATTTGAATACTTTGTGGTATAATCTGCATTCGTGCACACAACTGAGTTACCACTAAGTGGTGGTCATATAATTTAAAAGAGGGATAGAAGAAATGTTGCCATTCAACAGATGGAACCTTCTCATTCTATTGCTAGTAATGTATTCTTCTTATAATTATTTTTGGCGTGTATATGGCGCCAACTTATTCCGCAGCGCTTTACAATGTTGAGGTTGATGAGGACCCTGCTCAAACAAGCTTACAGTCTAGAAACAACTAGTACGGCCAAGGAAATAGCTTGAGGAAGCTCATCTAGATATTGTTATGCTTCCAAAAGGGATGTTATGAAGGGCAGAGTTATTTAACTGAATCAGAATGTAGTGAAGTCTAAAAAATGGTCTGCTGGTAATGCCTACACAAATTATATATACGAGTTTGAATTACTGCATCAGTCTTTTTTTTTTTTTAGATATTTACAGCACTTGCGGTTTTTAGGATTTTTGGTCTATAACTGTAGCTTATTTTTTATGTGGTTGTCAAGAGCAGTTGTTACAGATGTATTTTAAAAATCATTAAATAACATCTTATTGTAGGATTATAGTGCAAAGAGTCTTTGGGTGTTGTCTCCCCATTTTGTGTGAAAATATTTTAAAGTTGATTTAAGACATTGCTCATAAGGATTTTGACGAATATAATTTTATCTGGATTTCGGAATTCATAGCATTTGAAATTACCAAAAAGAAAAAGATTTATTTATTGACAGCAATTTTGGGATGTATGTATTAAGCAACAGAAACAGCAAACTTAAGAAAATGGCTCTTTTTCTTAATTCTCAATTTTTATCGTTCAGGTGTTTAGTAGATAACTCCCTAATTTGGTATCCTTATGTGGAATTGCCATAATTAGGGATAAACTACAAGCAACTGAAAGAGCAAATACAAAAAAAAAGCCTTTTCCATTTTGCTCATTTAACTGTTTAGTATATAGCTCTCTAATTTGGTATCCTCATGTGGGGATGTCCTATTTAAGGGTATCAAATTAGGAAAGAGATCTACTAAACTGCATCCACATTGTGTACCCTTAAACAGGGCAATCCCACATAAGGTTACCAAAATAGGATGCTAATTTGATACCATTATGTGGGATTGGCCTATTTAAGGATACCAAATTAGGGACCTTTACACCAAACAGTGCCCTAATCTAATATCCTAAGTATGGCAATCCCATATCCGGTTACCAAATTAAGGGAGCTATTTACTAAACAGTAACCTAATTTGTCATGGTAAGTAATACGGCCCCACACAAGTGTACCACATTAGAGGACCCATCTACTAAACAGCGCCCTATATACAATACTGAACGTCTGAAATGTCCCTGTGTACATGTTTTTTGATTTCTATATTGTCTGAGCAACAGGATAAAGGCTGGGTCTTAGATTCCAGTAGCAACCAATTTTTTTCAGCACCCACAAACTTTGCACCATAACTACTACAATGGGATGCAGTGGTGATGGTACCCAGAGTGTTACTTTAAATATTTTATTATGGATACAGGGCATTTAAAAAAAAAAATGCTCTCCATGTATACACTGGAGACTGAGAGAGGTTTTGGAATTTGTATTTATTTTTTAACCCCTTAAGGACACATGACATGTGTGACATGTCATGATTCCCTTTTATTCCAGAAGTTTGGTCCTTAAGGGGTTAATAACACGACCAAGCAAACGGGCAAACTGGACATATGGTAAGAAGAAAATAATTTAATACTAAGTACAGACCAGTAGCACCTTTGTGACACACATACAGTAGAGTAAAAAAATAATAATAATAAAATGAATAACTCAGATGCAAAACTGAGACTGCTAATCAGGCCTACCAGACTGAACACAATTACAGTGACTGAGTTAAAGATCCCATGTGTATTCAAAGAACACAATCTAAAATATGACTAATCATAAAACAACACTACACACTACAGCACTGTCATTTAATGCTATTGAAAAAAAAATGATGTGTGCTTAAACTATGGCCAAATGGTTGCTAGACTTAAAGGTGATTTCATCACCGTAACTGCTTTGCTGAATTATCCCTTTCCTGTACAAGGTGTACCAGCGCTTCCTTTTTTCTTATTCAATCAAGGACACATTTAGCTATAAACGACACTGTAGGACACTGGATTTATAATAAAATATGTTATAAACTGATTATAGCACAATTCCTTTCCGAAGTGGATGCGTGTGATCCAATAGAGGCTCTACCCACCCCAAGTCATAAATTGCTGCCCATTTCATGGGTATAATCGCCACTGCTTGGGCATAAATCATTACTACTGCTATGGTGTCAGACTGACAATGGCACATATTTTTTTGCATGCGGTGCAAGGACTTTTCCAAAGAGGGAGGCATATAAGAAATGCTCGCTCCAACTGGCAAAGTCCATGCTGTTTCTTTGGCACATGAATCTGATTCATTTCCTTATTAGAAAAATAATTTACCTACTGTTTGTTCATTTCAGACTGCAGAGAACTATTATTGCTACTTGCTGGAAAACTACGAAGACATTAATTTCATTAATATTTAATAACTGTCTGTCCTCTTCTGCATAGTCTAGGACACATGCTACTTCAAATCTAAAGGTTCTAATAATTGCTTACATAACATTATGATACAAATCGTGGGCTTTAGTACCAGTGATGCAACTGATGCGGCTGCTCCCAGATCCTAAAGAGTTGGGGTTGTTTATTAGACACCATGGACAGATTATTGATGATGTCATTATAACACAGCCACATTAAACATGATTAAACAGAGGGAGAAAGAGGGTGTGCAAATGTAACGGATATGCACTGTGTGGACAGTAGAAGCATCAGGTTGGCCCATCGAGCAGCATATTTCTCACACCGGTGAGAATGTGAATGTGTGTCTCTGAGGCTGTGAATGTGTATCTGTGTATTCATGTCTGTATTTTTAATCGTGGATATGTGTATCTGTATATATTTTAATACTACATATATCTAAAATATGCTTTCTATGTGGATTACCTCTAAACCTCATAGGTTTTGAACCATTGTAAATCCCAAGTCAGGGATGCATCTTAGCCAGATCTCTAAAACTCACTTTGCACTTAGAAAAGTTTAATATACATTTTTACTACATTGCAATTTATTATGTGCATTTATTATTGTGTTAAACAAAAATATGTTGAACCGTCGGTGCTCTGAATGCTTGAGAAGATAGCTAAATCCTTTACAATATATTTGGCTTGGAAATCAAAGAATATAGTGTCACACCAAGGGTGCATAATTCATTGGTGCACTATCAAATATTGCTATTTAATGTGATTTGTGCAGTGCACACATGAATTGGCTACTTAGTAGAGGTGGTATGGCCAATTATATTGCACAGAATAGATGTCAGAAGGGGTTAATTTAAATTATATAGGAATGTGATAGATGTCGGAAGGTTCATAACATGAAATCATCCTTTGAAGCTGTGACTCCAGAGTTCCTCTGCAAGATGTGAAATGTTACACTTTGAGTTGCCTCTAGGTCTAGCTTCAATGTAAAGTAACTGGCTAATCTACCATATGCTTCTTGCATAGACAGTAAATTATTTTTATATACTAATGGTCGTTATCATTTAGATCATTGTCTGCCAGAGTCATATTTAAAAGAAATATTAATAATAGCCCACTAATGAAGAACAATGCCCCCGTTTGTGCATATTTTGAATGGTGAAAGCACAACCTACAAACAGAGTATAAATATGGCTAGTGCAGCTTAAGCCATTTGTTAGGAATTGTGAAGTCTGCTATATTAGGTGATAAGTACGAAGTATAACAAAAGTATGGAATTTAAAAATTGCAATAAATTCATAGATGCAATTATTATTTATGTGGTAAGCACAAAGGAGGAGATACAATATTTGACTTTACCATCTAAGTGAGTAGTAAAAGTTTTTCTGTCAGTTTCTCCATATTTTTAATTTTTGCGTAAATGATGTAAATAATAATAGTGTAAATGATTTGTTTGCCATCTTTTTTTTTATATGCACTATGACAATTGTTTGTTTATAATAAATATTTTATTAAATTCTACCTTTTGTCTGGTAAAGACTCCCGTTACTCATTTAGACCAATTTATTAGTATTTTAAAATTGCATAAATATTGTACAAAATTGTATTTGGTGGGTCTTTATTCTAATTTACTGGGGAACCAAGGTATTTACAGTGACAGTGTTATAAAATAGTAATATTTATATTATAATTAAGTGTGAGTGGTTTTAAGTGGTATTTTATTATTATTTCTGGTCTTGCACTTAGGGCGTGTTTGTAAAATATGGTCTTAACAACTACCATCATGACTAAGGAGGGTTCTGTCCCTTTTCACCACTGGAATCCTTCTTCCCCCTCGCCTTGATTAGTTATCTTACACAGTGACACGAGGCAGCTTACAAACTTAATGGGTGTTTTGTTTGTAATTTTTTATTTTATTGTTGACCCTGAAGAAGTCCACGTAAGTGGAAGAAAAGCGTTGGGCAGAATTTTTTATAATTTCTTGATTGTTTTTAAATAATTTTGTTCCAAATAAATCATGTTGAAGCATGAAGAAAGATATTCTGGTCTTCTGATTTATCATGGATCCTACCCGCAGCAGGAGGAACAAAAAAAAAAGGTGATAGCCCCCCAGTCTTTACCAGGGGAGGACCCCCAAGGCACAGTTTCTCATATATACTGTGAGTGCATTCGAAGAAGCTCATTTCTTGTTGTATAATACTATACTTCACTATGTTTGGTTTATTTTTTTTTATTTTTTAGATGCTTAGCTGATTTCCAAATATTGTTTTTGTATTGTGCTGTGTAAAAGAGGTGGTGAGCTGGGGAACACCACCGGGGAATCTGCATCTTATTGAAGCTAAGTACTTTTCACTTTATAGTGATTTTTTGTGTTAGTTTTATTAAACAGTGGAAGTAACTTTGTTATTTCACTATATTTTGTTTGCATTGCTCATCATTTCATTTGTCCAGTATGACTCTTATGGTTGACAACTTGGCTACACTTGGCAATACATTTCAACAGACCAGTAAAATAATACTTTGTAGGTGAACCAGAGAACATTGGGAGTAAAAACGCCTTTCAATGTCCTTTATACCATATATCTAACTATTATGTTGATGCAGTGAATGCTATTTCCATCTACACCCAACTTGCTTTCTCTCCAGGATCAATACAAGAATCAATACCTTGTAGCACAGCATTAGTAGAATTGTCACTTTGAATATTCTTTTATTTGTAGCGTATGCAAACAGTTTGAGTATTTTTGCAGCATCCATGCTAATTATGAGAAAATAATGCCTACAAAATCAGCCACCGCAATAGATTGGTCTTCTTCAGGTTTCTATCTGTACATGGTAGGGAGGTAGAATTAAATGGTAAATTTTTTTCTTTGTTTTGTTTTTTAATTTTAATGTGCGAGAAATTTTAGTTTTGTTCATGTCCACTTTGAGTGCAGTCTTGTGGCACATGTCCACATAGCTATAAACCACTAATATAGCCTTTGATTTCAATGGTTTGTGATATACATTTGTGTGTTTTGTAAAACACACTGTGCATTACCTTAAGTAAAATTGTTAGATTACAGTAAAGGCTGTGTATGGTAAATACATTATAATAGTGGGCACTATACCAGTGGCTCCGGTAAAGCTTATATTCTAGGTGGGAAAGTAATGCAAACAGATATAATTAATAAAAAATAGTAGTAAGTGGATAAAAAGGCACTTCTACATATATAACAATATTACTTGTGATTTTTTAATGTATATGTCCCTTTAAAGTGTAACAATTAGTGCAAAACACACAATTTAGTGCAAAACAAAGCAATAGTGCAAATATCCACATATACAGAGTGTAAAATATATATTCGAGAGGGCATAGATGTGTTAAAAACTGCAGCAGCCAACACAGAATATAAGCAAATGTCCCCTTAAAATCACTACCCAAATGTTGATGCAAAAAGGAACAAAAGAATACTTATATAATAATTTTCTTGAGAGTTTTTGAAACCGCCCCTTTAAAACAAAAAGACATAATCTAGTGCAGAGCATCCACATATTGTGACAATGTGCAGCCAAACTGCAACATACAATATCACACTCACAGCATTTGAGTGGAATATGTGCCACTCTCACCTTAAAGACCCAGAAAGGATCAGACTCCTTGTGTTCGATGGATCTGGTATGCAAATGTGCATGTATCCAGACTGGAGACATTGAACGCCAATGGGCTCTTTAAACTTTTGTTTGCTTCTTGAAAAATGTAAAATAACTTAAAATCATAAAACATGAATAGTGAGATGCTTGTAAAGGCTCTCAATCGCTCTCCGCCTCTTCCAATAACTTTCAGTAGCTTTAGCGGAGCCGCAAGCTACTCCTCATGGCAGTCCTGTCTCAATCGCTTATGCTGACGCATTTTGCTTGAGCTCCATACTATTATTATTGGTATTTATATAGCACTAGCTTATTCCGCAGTGCTTTACATTAAAAGGGGAATTTAACAAATGAGACAATAACAAAATGTTCAAGGAACAATAAGTAGATGGAGACCCTGCTTAAACAAGCTTACAGTCTAGAGAAGGTGGGGCATAGAACACAATAAGAAGGGTATTGAGGGAGACAGCAAATAGACATGGTGGGAAAGTAGCAGAACTGGAGGTAAGAGTGGAGTGCGGCCCTTTAGGAGAGAGCATATAATACATCAGTATTATAAGCATATAGGAATCAGTGAGCATATAATGTTTTATGAGTATCGTGATGAAAAATATTCTTGTTAAAGACATTTTAAAAAGTTGTCTCTCAATATAGAGAGATATAAAAACCAAAATCTTGTAGGCTGCATGGACAAAAAAGGTAGGCAGTGCTAGCTGGTTATAAAAATAATGAGGTAAACTTATTACAGACAATGAAAAATTAAGCACTCCGTTATTTCTGGTTGGCACAGAAAAAGGAAGAAGGAATTGAAAAGCACCTAATAGAAGCACTCTCGATCTGTTTTGGTTCATCCAAATGATTTTTCCCAAATTGATCGCATGGGTGAAATTTTTCCAAACCAAAATGCTGCATGGACAAATTTGGTCCAACCAAATAATTTTTTTTTTTTCTAGACCAATTGATTTAGGCAAACTGATTTTTTCTGCCAGGCACGAGCCTTGTGTTTTTGATTCATTTTGGTGTGATGGAGGTCTAAACAAATTGAGAATATTTTATGGCAAGATTGGTGGCAGCAAATAAGGATTTTAGCCTAGACACAACATTGTAGGATTGCCAAGGAATATATTATAAGAAGAGAATGACTCCACATTGACCAGTTTACAGAAAGGGATGGTGAACATGACCAAGTTTGGCTTAATATATCTATGGTTCGAAGAGCCCTGTCTAATTTCTGAGCCTCAAATACCCAGTTTAGATAACATAGGGTCTTTGGTATTGATTAAAACTGCTATAAATACAAGTTATGAACAGTGTGTCGTGGGCGTTCAGGTACATTACAGGCTATAGTGTATGAAATATAGGATGGGCATGAGACATTCAAAGTAGTAATGTGAAGGGAATGTGTTTCAGCATGGTACCCATGTGCTTTTAGTACTGTATTTTCAATAGCCGTTTATAAGAAAATCAAGCATATCGGAATGCCGAAATTGGTGAAGGTAAGAAGATTTACACTAATAAATATGAATTGTAGTAGTCAAAATGGATAGGGATTATTGCATTCAGAAGAATATTTAATGGTAGATTTCACGTGAAATGGTTGGATTTAAATTTTCAAATGGAGACATGACAGGTTTTACTTGTTTATTCAGTAAAGGAAAGTGATAAATCTAGAACTGAATCAGATCAATTTGCTATTTCCACAAGGTAAATGAAAGAAACACATGCTGTTACATTAAACTGAGGGACAGAAAGGGATAGAGGAGGACAATTATCCATACAACAAATAGCTCATTATTTTATATATATAAAGCTTTAGTTGCTGATGAATAATCCAGGAAGATACAGTAATAAGGCATTCTCAAACTTGTGTCTTTAGGCTACTAGCTCATTTGATAAATTTATTTTTTGTTTTTCCAGAAATACTAATGTCATAATGAACACCTTGTCCAGCTGAGAACATTGAAATTCAAAGATTAATTTAGAAATATTTTCACCATTTGATAACATAACTATGGTAACAAACTATGACTATTGAAGTGCTTTATGATCAGAGGTTTTGTATTTTATTTATGTTTGCTCAGCTTACATATTTGTACTGTTGACATAAGGTTGGCTCGCCAATATGATATATGTGGTTTTCAGTTATATTTTTTCGTCATGTGTCTTATAGGAAATATACAACAGACAATAAGACTAGAAACGTTATTTCATTCATATAAGGAGAAGAACAGCTTAACTAATTCCAGATTGTCAATGACAAATGTTGTTTTCATAGCAGAGGGCCAGAGAGAGTGAGAGGGGAACAAGCCAAAACACTGGTATATAAACCCTCTATGATATCATGTCAGATTTAATTTAGACCGCTAACAATTTCTACTGGATAGGTTCCTTACCCCAAATTCCCTTAGAATCTTTGAGAGTTATATCATGAATAAATAACGTCTCCTGTTCATACTGTACTCTCATTACTGTCATGCCTGTAAAATTTAAAATAAGGGAAAAAGAATAATCTTCCTACATCTTATTTGAAGACTTATTACAGACAGAAGTACACTGTGACATCCAAAACAAATAGGTGTGTATGTTAATAGTTGTAGCAGAAATAGAGAATACAAAGAACATTTCATTAAGACCTTTTAATTTATTGTTTTGTTATTGTTTATTTTTTTTTAATCTATTTTGCTTTATGATATCCTCTGTCCTCAATTTTACTTTATATTAAAAGTGTACATATTGGTGTTTTTTTAATACTTTCTTATGTAAATAGACTTTGATCAGATCAGATCACCTGATCTACTATAATTATTATATACTATGACTGTAATGACTGCAATGACTATGTACTTCTCCTTATTTGGATTGCACAATAGTGTGTTTAGTAAACCAATAGAAAATACCTGTTTGCCTTTTATGAGTTAATTACAAGCTATTATAAAGATGTTCATTGTCAATTTTGGATGTGTCATTATGTTTGAGCATTTAACAAACCTCAGAGATTTATGTTATATAAATATACAGTATGTATATATGGAAGGCAGAATGCCTGAAGTTGTGGGAGGGGTTTGTTGCCAGCCTATATGTATCTCTCCTCCTAACATTCGTCCTACGTTTTGGAAAGGTGCATCCATCTCCCGGATACCTACACTTCCAGTTCCGGTCTCGTTCGAATCTACTGCCAAATTCAGCTCCTTCTGGTCTCCTCGCAGTCCCATTTACTGTTTTTTTCCCCACAAAATCCGCCAAACAGAGATCATTACCAGGCTAATCTCACGAACAGTTTCAGGAGGACCAGGAGGACCAGGAGGACACGACCAGGAGGGAATGGTTGTGTTCGTGCTATTCTCGCTGTTTTGGGGCCTTTTTGTGGGAGTAAGCTCCCTGTATTTGTGTGTATATCTTGTGTACTAATACATTATACATTTGTTTCAATTCATGTATATATCTTTCATGTATAATGCCTTTTACTTTACTTTTTACTTTAGTGCCAATTTGTTTCAATTTGTTAAAAAATCTTTTGTGTATAATGCCTTTTACTTTTTGTCAATTTGTTTCAATTTGTGTCTAAATCTTTCGTGTATAATGCCTTTTACTTTCGTGTCAATTAGTTTAAAAAATATTTTTGTGTAAATGCCTTTCATGCCTTACATTCGTGTCAATTCATTTAAACAAAAATCCAATTTAAAGTCGTTTAAACAAAATACATTCCTTTTAATTTGTTCTAATTTGTTTCAATTAATTTATAATATATATTCATGGTTGGGGCACAATACTTCAGTAAAATTATGACATTGCCAAACTTTCAGAACATTACCAAGTTGGGAGAGATTCAAGCATATATCAACATTGTATACATGCAGGTCAGCTCCAGAGGGGAATTCTATATTGAGACTGGTATCAAAGTTAGTCCCTCTCTCAACCTTAAACATAATAACTTCTGACCTGGTTATTTCTAGGTGGCTTGTAGCTGGCATGATATTTAACCGATTCCCCAAGATATTCATCAGATAAATCCATTGTTTTACACAACAGTCTGGACCAATTCTGCTCAAATTTAATTTTAACAAATATATTGGCCCGGTGACCATCTTAAACTCTTAAGAATGAAGCGTAAATAGTATTTTGCATATTTAGAATTTCACAAGGGGCTCCCCTTGGTATTGGTAAAACATAAGGCCAGATGTATTAGTTCCCAAAAAACAGACACATGGGATATCAGCTCAAAACCATTTAATGAGACACTATGCTTTTAGAAAATTGCATATCCTATTAAACCACATTTAGTTATACCAGCTCTCTAATATACTGGATATAGTAACAGTACACCACTGACTAATTAGTGAACAAAACCAATACGCACTGAAAGAAAAGAAATCGCTGAATCTTCGTACCAATTACTTGATTTCAGTTTCTTTTCTTTATATTTTAGTTTTGGTTGTATTGTAACCCACAATAAATTTAGTATTACTTCTTATTAAAGTTTTATAAAAAACAATTATAGTTTTTTTTATTTGTTTGTTATTTATTTTCTCTCGCTTGCTTAGTGCAGGGGTGCGTTTGGTGAAACATCGTATATTTACAGTATTCAAATTCCATGTAAAGTAGATTTTCTTTTGGGTTCATTTAAATTCCTGCTTATCTAGCCTGTCTTGCACAGTGTTGCTTGCTGCATGTTCTACAGACATTGGATCTTTTTTGAACCGGTACTCTTTGGAGATAGGGTGCATCTAAATTATTCATTACAGTATTCGTCTTATTCGTTATTATGTAGTAGGCCGTTTGATATTTGGATATCAAAATCAACGTTGGCTCAGATCAGGTGGCATGGATAACACCGCAGGTAAGCTTAGGCATGCATCCTTCTGTACTTATAAGCATTATTTCTATTTTAAAAAAAAAAGTACTATGATACTTTACTCTATGATACTCTACAGCATACTGTGATACTCTGCTACTATGCTATACTCTGCTGCATACTGTGATTCGTTACAATACTATATTCTGCAATTTTCTGCATACCATGTTCTGCACTGTGTACCCTGTTACTTACTGTGATATTCTAAATTGCTACACTCAACAATGCACTGCATACCTCGAGCATTCCCTAAACTGTTAAGACTACTGCACCCCCATTATAGATTTGAACAGATTCAAATATTGTAAACTCACTTTCTTCCCCTGCCTGTAGAGTTTATTTTTGGTAGCCAGGCCAACTACTGTGAAGTTATCAATATTGATGAATTTTGTTTAACCAGACGATTCTCATAGAGAAGCACTGAGACACTCAAAGCATGCGCAATCCTACTCAATGCTTCACAATGCTTCGTAAGGATGACTCACTTCTCAAAGAGAAGCAATAAACTAGTATTTCTATGCATGAAGCACTCAATTTACTTTGAATAACCGTTCCAAGTAAATAAGGCAGGAAACCCTCCCGGCTATCCGCTGAGTAGATTTTTAGGGGTTACCACTTTAAAAATGTTAGGTCGACCATACATCCTATCTATAACAGGCTTTAAAGCCTTTAGAGTGTACTGACATGCCCTGTAGTTTTGATGTGAGCAGTGTTAAATCCCTGCTTACACCAGGGAGGCCCAGGTATTAATCCCCTTTGTCAACTGTGGCCATTGTTAGGGTCCCCAGACTAACCAATGAGCTCTAAAATACTCTACAATATTATACTCTGCTATACGTTTACTACTATACTTGGAGATTCGTTATACTATACTCTGCATCACTTTGCATCCTGCGATACTACTCTACTACTATACTCTACAACACTCTGTATACAGCGATACTTTATACTACTACAAATAAGCAATACACAGCATTTTGCAATACTTTATAATACTATGCTTGAGCACTGGATTATCTATAAAGAACCTCTAGAACTAGCAAAAAAAAAAAAAAATATATATTAATAATAATGTTGCATTTGGATTTACACTAGAATAATAAGAAATAATGCTAGAACAATGAATATGCTATATTAAATGCATGGTGTTCTTATTAGGCATCATCAATTTATAATTATGTATAAACACCTCTTATTCGGCCTCTGTAAAATATTCAATTTATGTTTATTATCATTTTATCTGACCATGACCAGTCTTTCTATTGGTTGACATTGGGCCATGCTATTTCAGCCTCAAGTAACAATTACATGCCTACATTCAACACATACCGTTCCAAATAACCGTGTTTAGCCTCTGTCGGTTAGCATTTGGCCCACATTCGGCCACTACACACTTTATTCACATATCTAAGTTCATCATTTGGTCAGCAATATATATTTATTTTGTTTATATTTAACAATGATAGTTGTAATTGAATATTTGTATTTTCTTGTTCAGCTTTGAAAATATAGACTATAGTTATTATTATCTCTCTTCAGACCTCGAAAAAGCTCTGTGGATAAGCACAATATATAAATGTTTATATCTAGACATTTAAGTATATTATGTGTGTATATAAGTGTATATAAGTGTATTCACACACACACGCACTGTTTATATTTGATTTATTGTATACCCACTGTTATTTTTACCCTAAGTGATTAGTTACACTCGGTTCCTGTTAAATACCTTTAAGGGTCGTTTTCAATTACTCTAGACCTTGCCGATGGTCTGTCTTGCGTATCTACAAGAATATTGAGCAGACACGTAACATTTTCACCATATACGCTTAATACCGGTCTTTGTTATTCTAGGATCAGTTTAATATTGTAGGTTAACTGGGTCTTTTATTAGTAAAGTATTGGTATTATGGAATAGTGGTTCTTACTTTATCTACCTTACAATCACATTGTATTGTATTACATTTTCACAGTATTGGCAACTTCATTCTGTTTACATACACTACCCACTATGGTGTCATTTGGTCGTGTCTAGATCTTAAACTGCTGTCCACTTTTTGGCACTCCATTTCTAATCACCTATTACTTACCTTTTATGAATCCTGCAAGGTATCTCTATTCAGTTAATTTCAAACACATCCGCTTCAAACCAGCACGCAAGTGACTCGCTTTAAGATACTACCTACCCCATTACAAAAACCACTTACTCTACAGATCATTACCTTTAGCGTGGTCTGGCTGATAGGGGTTAAAATTTATTTTTGAACAGGTTGATAGAGTTGAATATGGGGTGCCTGTATGGCATGAAACATGTTAGTGTCTTCCTTCTTTATGCCCTTGTTCTGCACACATGCTTTAGGGTCTCCCTCCTTTGTGCCCTTGTTCTTCTTATTATGAATTCTCTCCATGTGATTTGTAATGTGATTTCAATGATTAAGTCTACCTTTTGTCAGGAAATTGGACCCAGCACTATCGATTTGTCTGAGTGTTTAGTAAGAGAAGAACCCACCTGGCTAGACTCTCATACGGTAGAACCATATAATTTATATAAATACTTTGGCCTCTTATTACTGCATATTAAATTCCATATTTTTCAGGGTTCTTTTGGTACCCAAGGTTTGCAGGCTAACTTACTAGCCAGCTTACAAGTCAAGAAAATGAGAGGAAAACTGAGATGTTAACTTGCCCGCTAACAATATGATTAACTGGGAGGGAATGAGTTAACTTACCAGCCAGCTTATAATGCAAGCAGTATTGTTTGAGGACAATATGTTTTTATTTTTTCTCAAAAGTATTTTGTTTGTCTCACAGCTTTTAGAAGTTGGAATGTCTGGGTAGACTCTACTATATTGTATTCTAAATGGAGATGTTTAAACTCTGAATAAAGACAGACATTATGTTTTCAGATGGATTGAAATGCAACACTTGTTTTCTTCCATCAGTCACAAGTGTAGAGATGGCTATTGTAGTAATGATACAGAGCAGGTTTTACAAGGAGTTTGCTAGATTGTAGAATATAACATGTTTAAATCAGTTTGTATGAAGCAGCAGGCAACATCAACCTTGATTCAGTTTTTAAGTTACTACAACAGAAACAAATCAAAATATAAAAAAAACTGACAGGCATACTGGTACATAGATAAAGCATATTCCTTTGTCTATTCCTTTCCGTATAAGTATAAACATGTACTTTAAGTCATGCCCGTTAAGCCCCTACTATTTGTTTCTGTTAGTACAGCTTCCTGGTAGATGGATGGATGGATGGATGGATACATATATACATACATGGACAAAAAACAAAAGGTTTATTAAAAAAATAACTAAGCTTTATAAATGTAACCAAATTAAATGATTTTATTTACTTGGTTCTGGGTTTGTGTGGGAATTAGTGACCTACCACTTATGTATGAGTCCACAATTATTTATGTTAAAATAGATTTGAATTACTATTTATATAAAAATAATAATAATTAATATTATTATTATTATTATTACTATTATTATTATTATTACTTAAAAATTAATATTAGGAATATTTAAACTAAGCAAAGATAACAATAAATATTAGTCAAAATGAGCACAAATGTTTGTGCCACTAATTTTTGGGGAATTTGTTCTTGAAATTTGAAGTTACATTTATATATACTGTTGCTGCAGAGGTGAATTTTCTAAAATGGGTAGCAGAATGTTTATATAATGTTAATAGAACAGCTGTAATGGCATGACATTAGAGTAAAAATGTCTCTAATGTGGTAAATACGTCAAGTGAACTTTGTGGGGTTCTATTGTAATTGGATCCTAGTCTGGTTAATTGGGAATACCATGAGCTGAGGCATGCATCTTAACTTGGCTGATGTGCTTCAAGATATCAACCACAGAGAACTTCCCTGATAAATGTCAGATGGAATTTTCAGAATTAGCGTAGGGATGGCCAACATTTGGAACTCCAACTGTTCCAGACTGCATTACATATTTTAGCGATGGAAACCTCAGCAGGTTTAACAACATTAAAATACAATACACAAAAGTTGCATTGCCAAAATTAAGCCACCACTATACTTCACCACTAGTACTCTTTGAAGTGTTCCGTAAATATTGTCAAAGGGTTTGATATATCAAATAAAAAAAACGATTAGGTAATTCCTAAATGAGGAAAATATGTCAAACTTGAGGATCAGTTCCAGAATACCTGGAAATTAAATCTCAGATTGTTTCTTGGTAAAATAAGATGACTACAACGTAAGCGCACTATGACACTTTTCCTTTTTGCTCAAACAAATGTTTTATTGTTGAAATATTATTAAAACACATTCTCCAATTCCCAACCAATTAAAAAAATATAGTTTTTTTTTTTGTGTGCAAATAGGAGAATATTTTTCTTTAAAAAAAAGAAAAAGCCTAAAGGTTAGTCCTTGATACACTCTATCATACTCACACAAGTTTAATGAATCTCAATTACTGTGTACTAATATATAGTCTTTCATTTACAAGATAGCATGTCTGCCAATGTAAATTATCAAAAGAGTTATGCTCAGAGGTCGGAGAAAACTCTCCATTTTTTTCTCCAGTTTGGCTCAGCGCCTAACTCTGAAATGTAACTCAAAATGTCCATTGGACGCTTTTTCTGGGAGTAAATGGTGGGTTAACATAACAGTGCAGAATAGCATAGCAGAGGCGATTGACAAAAGCCCCAAACAGCAAAACCTCAAGTCTATACGGTGCCCTATGTATCCCCACCCAATATATAGTAGGTGGAGATTTAACAAAGTAATTTCAAAAAATCTACCTCCACCCAATGTGTGGAAAGAAAAGGGAAAGCTACCAGGTAGGAGCCAATACATGTTCTCTACGTAATCTTCCATATTTGTGCATGGTGGGTAGATCATAACTAATTAATACTCAGTCCAAGAAAAATAAATAAATAGGGGCTTATTTGAAATGAGACACCAACATCTTAAAAACATGAAATGTCACTTCCGATTTTACAAGTAAGTCTTGTCTTTACTGCTAGAAAATGTAGCAATTATAAGATATCTTATAATAAACCTGTACAGATTTTATGCTGTAATCCATAAATCTCTTCATTCTGGTTGGAATTACCAATAGTAAGGCACGTATGGCCTTCAAAATTATAATTGGATATTTACTAAGGAAAAATAAGTATTTGATATCCACGTAATTGTAGCCTTAGGCTATACATTAATCTGTGTCACAATATTGTTTAAATATGACTCATAATAGAATTATATTTTTACCACAGACAATGGAAAAAGAAACCTGGCAAGATATATTTTTTTATTTTACTGACAAAGCAGTGCCTGATAAGAGGAAATTGTTTGAGAGCTACTTACTAAGCTCTGGCGTTTGATCATAGCTGCAACTTAACTTATTACATTATCAATAACTCGGAATGGGTAGATTTTAAGTCATCCTTCGAAGAATGTCACAAAGAGCCGGATAATATCACAATCTGTTATGATTAGGTGCGCGGCAAAGGTTCTGAAGACACTAGCAAAAAATTAAATGACCTGGAAAATTCAGTCTATGGAAAAGTCTGTTTTATTCATCTCCATCATCATACTTCACTATAACTTAGCGAGAACACGTTCTGCTTTGTCAAGTCATGAATATAAAGTGCATTTATTTTGGTCTTTAATCCACATTAACCGCACTGCAAAGAAAAATCTGAAAAACACAAAGACGCATAATCTAGTCATATCCTCGTGATCTAAAGTGATTGGATATTATTAAACAGCCTTCTACGAGAAATGCTTCGGTTTTCTTGTTATTTAATGGTACTATCAGAGAAAGTGAGGCAGCTTTAACCTTAGTGCGCAGTTTACATTTTGTACTCAGTAGATTGATGAAATCCATTCGAAATCAGGGGAAACTATTTTAAGGATAAAGGTTTTAACTTTAAGCCCATGCAGAAACTGAATGCTTTTTGTAGCTTAAAAACATCAAATAGCATTCTAATAAAAGTGGAGTACTTTTACAGAAGTGCGGATATGTGAAATAAGTGATTTTCAATTGCTATTTTGGTACCATACTTTGATTCTAGTAGTGGACATTAATATTAAAAAAACCCTGTCTGTTTTTCTTGCAGTGTGAAGAATTTAATGTTCTTATAGTGCAGGAAAAACATGGCAATTTTGGCAGCACTTCAGTGATATAAACGGCTCTGTTTATGCACTGGTGGATTTCAAAGTGTAGTGTGTGAGTGATCAGTTTAATACCTCATTACCAGCAGTGCAAGGAATGTAAATCTCTGCAAAACAAAATCCACCCATACAACTGATACTACGTGTGATGCAGAAACTCTATTTTCTATGTTGTATGTAACAATTTCACAGTGTTTTCGTGTCTGTTTTGCATTTTCAGATGAAGTTGTGCACTCCTGTCTTTTCTGTTTAACCCCTTAAGGACCAAACTTCTGGAATAAAAGGGGATCATGACGTGTCACACATGTCATGTGTCCTTAAGGGGTTAAAGGACCACTATAGGCACCCAGACCACTTCAGCTCAATGAAGTGGTCTGGGTGCCAGGTCCCCCAGGTTTTAACCCTGCAGCGCTTCTCACTGTGAAAATCACAGTGAGGAGACGCTGGCCGTCCATAGGAAAGCATTGAGAAATGCTTTCCTATGGACTGTCTGAATGCGCGCGCGGCTCTTCAGCGCTGACGTCGGGAGGAGGAGGAGAGTTCCCCAGCACCGAGGGAGTCTGGTGCTGGAGAAAGGTAAGTGTTTAACCCCTTCAGCCCAGCGGGAGTGGGACCCTGAGGGTGGGGGCGGGGGGACGGACCTAATGACCCTGTAGTGCCAAAAAAAGAGTTTGTTTTCCTGGCACTATAGTGGTCCTTTAAGTTCTAATCTTGTATAAAAATGTTATGCTCTTTTACATTTGATACTGTTTGCATCCTATGAATGCAGTATTCATGATAGGTGCCCATGTTATTAACCCAAGTAATCCAAATGATTTAGTATAGTGGAATTAGAATAGCATATAACATTAAATGAGGCCAGGTAAATATGATCCTCTGAGAGCCGAAGTTCAGGTCTTATCAACTTGAATTGGCAATGGTGGTGATGATTATTGAAAGCCCCATGTCTCCAAGAAGTTTTGATTAGCAATTCAGTCTCAGTGATACGTTAGTAACTTAGATAACTTGGGAAAGTATCTGTCCATACTGCATGTTATATTACATACTGTCACAATTTGTCATTAATATATAGCTTATTCAGTTTGTACCATGTATAGTACACACTATTCTTAACACCCTAATGGTGGAACATATTTTTATTGTGACACAAAAAGCAGAGAAAAACAAAACAAATGTTTGCTGGTTGAATAAGTATGGACCTCCTGAGTCATTACATGATAGAATGCTTTTTAGCTGCATTTATAATTTATAATTATGAGATATTTGTGGTACATCTCTACTATCTGTGCACACCAGGATCCGGAAAACATTGAGCGTTCTTCTTTGGCAACATTGCTTGACATCTATTGGGTTGGAAATAAACAAGTGCTGAACATAATTTTCAAGTTTTTCCACATATTCAGATTTGTATTGAAGACTGGGCTTTGACAAATACATTCTAATACACTGAGGTCATGATCAGTTCCCCAGTCCCTGTTAATTACCACCACCGTGTGTCACTACAGAGATGCTCATAGGGTCATACGAGGTGTAATCTTTCTGGGCCAAAACAAAAGACCAAAACATTGACCTTTCATCAGGCCAGAAAACCTTTTTGCAAATATTTGCATTGTCTTTCAAACACCAAACAGAATTTTATATATATTTTTTGCCATGTCTTGTTTTTTCTTGATAGAAGTTCATTAAGAACATCAAGGTAGTAGTTGTCCATTGTCTACCTCAGCAATGGGTCTTCAGTTGAGACTGGTCTTTTTATTCCTTTTCTGACTAATGACCTTCTTACTCAGTTATTGTGTTTAGATGGAAGAACTTCTCTAGGCAGAATAGCAGTTGTTATATTCTTTTTTTCTTATAATAGAAACACTTTTGATCTATATAAAACACAACCCCGATTGGAATTGGTACTTCTTGTTAAATAAAAACTTTATTCTAGATTTGGTTTAATAGCTCCTTCAGCTTCATGATGCTATTTGTTTAGCTATGGTCTCTGATAAACTCAGGGGCTTTCCCGAAGCAGGTTTATTTATTGTGAAATAATATGAAACTTGACTCTACATAAGGAAACCCTGTTAGATGTTTCATAGCATGGAGGTAAATACTTTTACTGCCAACAAATATCTCATGTTTTCTTTAATTTGTTATTAATTATTTTCTGCTCACAATCTTTGCCTTCAAAGTGATAGCTACAGCATGTTATCTAAAATATTTATATACAATATATATGTTGTATAAATATAAAGGTCACTTTATATGAGCCCAATGTTTGTTTGTTTGTTTTCTTATGTTGTGGCAAAGTCACAGTATAGAAAACTACATAAATTGCAACTCCATTTGCTATTTACTAAAAATACCAAATTTAAGTAAATGTATATCAAATATTCTCTAGTTGTTATGCTACTCACTTATTTTAGCTTAATAGTTATGTTTTCAGTTACATTTTGTTGTAATTTTGTTTGGCCAGTTTTACGGACAGAAAATCAATGGGTAAGCTGTATAGATTATATAAAGTTATTTAGAATATTTGGGCTCACATCTCACTAGTACCAATTATTGTGAGGGGATATAAAGCGATGTGTCAGCGAGTGGGTAGTATCTTGCGGACCCCTGTTTACAGCTACAACTAAACATTGACACTATTTATTTGACCAGTGTTGAGCAAAGCCTAAACTTACACAAAAACAAACTACTCTAAAATGGATTATACACAATAAGATGTATTCCTAACACTGTCTTTCTCTGCCCCCATGCCCTCTCCTCCCAGCCCCCCGGCAATGTATAGGTTAATTAACCCTTTATTCACTTACCCAAATCCAGCGACGATGTCCCTTGGTGCTGGGTTGTGCTCCTCCGACATCAGCCAATGGGGGAACCTGATGCGTATGCGTAGATAACCACTAGAGGCAGTCTTAGTACGGCACTGTAAACATCGCAGTTTCACTAAAACTAAAAAAGTGGGACAGGGACACTAAACGCAGACCACTTCAATGAGATGAGGTGGCTTGGGAGCCTAAAGTATCCCTTTAACATAGTGACTATGGTACCTGTCCAAACATCTGAGATACGAGTTCTTAATCCTCAGAAAATTTACTAAATATGTCAGCCTTGTGAGGTCAAACAGTACTGATGAGTTGAAAATCAGCTGTTAATCAGAACTGATTTGATCTGTGATCATGTACTTAAAACGTCACACTAAGCATCATAAGGTCTCAGCACCATGGCAAACATTAAGACGCTGGTCTGATCCCTGTCTTTCTTGCATCATTTTATGTATTAGCTAAACAATGGGTGTCTATTGCCAAAGTGGAACACTTTGTACATAAATATTATTATCTTGTCGGTAGGTGTAATTAATTTAATAGGTGCTCATTCATATTCATGCACAATATCTATCAACTGAAATGTGTATGCTTTCTGTATCAATTCCACTGAGGGCTTATTCACCAAATAGTGAGTTGACAATGGAATTCAATTTGATCTTATCATGTATAGCTTGGAGGAAAGACAAGACGGGGGGATATGATAGAAACATTTAAATACATAAAGGGAATCAACACAGTAAAGGAGGAGACTATATTTAAAAGAAGAAAAACTACCACAACAAGAGGACATAGTCTTAAATTAGAGGGACAAAGGTTTAAAAATAATATCAGGAAGTATTACTTTACTGAGAGGGTAGTGGATGCATGGAATAGCCTTCCAGCTGAAGTGGTAGAGGTTAACACAGTAGAGGAGTTTAAGCATGCGTGGGATAGGCATAAGGCTATCCTAACTATAAGATAAGCCCAGGGACTAATGAAAGTATTTTGAGATTTGTGCAGACTAGATGGGCCGAATGGTTCTTATCTGCCGTCACATTCTATGTTTCTATGTTTCTATGTTTCAAAATGTAGGCCAAAACAGCCAAGTTGAATTCTTATTTTTTCTGCTAAAATTCCCACTTGTCTTTTTTAGGCTGTGTGTTGTAAGGAGAGGAATCCGTTTGTCACTATTCTCTGTTTAGTAAATAATTCCCATTGTAAAAGGAAATGGATACAAATTTCTAAAATTCGATGACAAGCAAAAAGAAAAAAAACAAAGACATATTGCTCTTTATAACCATGCGTATATTTATTCATACCTCCAATGTTCAGCTTGAATAACATGATTTTATGACACTGGGGCAGGGGATACATTTATTTGGCAGACAGTCTTGCTGCACTTCAGTCAGTGAATTTTGGCTTCCAATCGCCTGGCCTGCTATCAGCCTGTGTTAAATGGATGATATGCAGAGAAAAGAGCAGCAGATGGTATACGCTGACATGCCAGTTGAAGTCAATGACTGGGTACTTATGTGTCCACGTTTGTTCTTTTGCCTGGCTTTGTTTAATTCTTTGCAGCTTTTACATATTGTAACATATCTTCACAATGAAATATGTTTTGATATACTTCTCTATGGCTGATATATTAACTTATCCATCTTGCAATTGTGAAACCATTGAGTATCTTAAAGCTACCACCAGAAACGGAATACAAAATGCCTTTAAAGTAAATAAAGATTTAATAGACAGCAGGAACAAAAACATGTCCGTGTGCGTCACTATCACCTTAACAAAACAAAACATAAACAATGAACAATGTTCAATGAACAATTTACCGATCAGATGTAACATCTAGCAACCTCCCCCACTCTCCCTACACACACATAGGCAAGTTATCCTATAAAGGGTTTACAATATACTTCTTACTTGGATATTTGTAGATAATTTGACAATAATAATGAATCCACAAGCAATCCAGATACAATACAATGTTTATGTTTGTCCTGGCTGTTCAAAGACTAAATTGGATTGTGACGTTTAGTGCTAGATATTTAAAAGACCACTAATGTCACCAGGCCACATCATCTCAATGAATTGGTCTGGGTGCAGAGGTCTAGTCCTTGTAAGCCTTCAATGTAAAAAATATAATTTCTAAAAAAAAAACTGCAATGTTTCCCTCCTCTACAAGTATATGCTTCAGTGGCACTGACCGAATACAATTCGGTCACGTTACATGGAAACCACCTATAGGAAAGCATTGAATCTGTGCCTTTTCTATGGGAAGCTTGGAAGCACACAACCTCTTGGAGGAGCTTTTTATTGGACATCGGCAAGGATGCCATGCCTCCTCTGTGATGTCACAAGATAGTCGCAAAAATGTAAATGGATCATTTATTTTTTTCATTTTATATGGCAAACTGAAGGTGAAGGTGGACCTGCTTCTAAATAGGGACAGATACACTAAAGCATGGGTCCTCAAACTCTGGCCCCCTTGATGTTGCTGAACTACAACTCCCATAATTCTTTGAATTACATAGATAGCAAGAGAATCATGGGAGTTGTAGTTCAGCAACATCTGGGGGAGGAGAGGGGGCGGCGTTTGAGGACCCATGCACTACAGGTTAGTATTCCCAAATATACAGAGAAAACTAAGCATTACAATCCTGTATTCCTAATACTATGGTATTCTAGTACCTGGTTGGTTTTAGCCCTCTCCCTCCCAGTTTTCAGTAAAAAAACTGGGGGGGAAAAAAGCTTTTTATTTACCTTTTCTCTAGCCCCCAGACTCCCTCTGGTGCTGCTTCCCATGCCTCCTCCAGCAATCTAGCCGATGGTCCAACCCAATGCTCCTCATTAGGGAGCATTAGGGCTCGATGCACATGCGCCACGAGCATTTCATGCACATCAAAATGCTTCTTATAGGAATGCATTGAATTCAGTGCTTTCCTGGGCAGCATTTGGTCACATGACTGAGTTTAACCCCTTAAGGACCAAAATTCTGGAATAAAAGGGAATCATGACATGTCACACATGTCATGTGTCCTTAAGGGGTTAAATGAGTCGTTGTAAAGAAAGCACCTGTAGAGACTGTCAGGAAGACAGTGTGAACACTACAATGCAGTGTTAAAACCACTTAAGATTCCATGTTCTGGGTGACGTTAGTGGTCCTTTAATGTTTTGTCACTGCATGATTCTGAACGTCTTGCTCACCCAATTAATTTGTTTTTAAATTAAATCACAGAACAGCACATCGCACTATGGATCGTTTACAAACCGAAAAAATCAAGGTTTGTTTTTGCACTTCCTGAATTTTAGCCAAATTTATTAAAACTAAACGGCAAACCACCCAAGTAAACATGATATGCATTCACCCATAAACTTCTACAATCCAGTAGAAGGAACATAAAGTGTAGTTATCCTCATAAATAGTTTCTGTTTATATAGCTGCCTTTAATGAGCTTCCGTCTGATTTTAAAGTGAGTGCCAATGATGATTAGTTAGTTAAATCTCTACATATTTATATTTATAAACATGCTTTTAATCTGTTTCTTTTTTTTTCTACTACTAACAAATAACAGTGTATTTTTCTAAACAAACTGCCAAAATATCTTGCAACGCTTATTCTTGGCATTGAGGAAATAATATATTTGCCCCCGGTTTTCTATATTAAATTGATGTTCAAGCATGCATTAACAGCTACCCACTTTCACAAATCAATCAAGCTATAAAACGATGTAATTTAACACCTTTATATTGAAAACCCACTAGGGGGAATATTTGTAATTCTCTAATCCGCTCTGCTATGTAGCTATCAATGATATATATGTAATTGCCACTCTAGATCATATTGCACTGTTCTAGCAATGTATACTGCATAGATATAAATTATTATTAGAATTAATTGGTTACTGAGCAACTATTATGGGAGTGCTGTAAATACAGATTTTGCTGACACGGTAGAGAGCTATAAAATGTAATTGTTTCTAAGGAAAGCATTTGTGAGTCTCTAAATCATGCTTCTAAACAGTGCAGGGATCAGAGTATAACTCTGGTTGATATAAAAAATAGGTTTTCTGTGAATATCATGGTAAATTTAGGAATCACTGATAACCCAGATTAACTTGTAAATTGTAGAAAATGAAATTATTGCCCAGGAAAGGTGGTTTATCAATATCATTACATGTCTTTAAAAAAAATTAGATTTTTAGATACCTGTTTTTAATTAGACTACATATTCTAGCTGATAGCAGCTAATATATAGATATTTTTAACAACATGTCGATCCACAGAGAAATCCGACTGCCTCTATGCAGTCAAGAAAGAGTGTTTTTGGCTATAACTGGAAATTTCTTCAAATAGTCTTCATTTTGGTCAACATGAGCAACAAGAATGTACAACATATGAACATGATGGATTTGAGTTTTTTCAACCTATATTATCTGTATGTTCCATTTTTGCTAAAGGGACATTATAGGCACTTAGACCACTTCAGCTCATTGAAGTGGTCTGGTGCAGTGTCCCTTTTGCACATAGTGCTGCAATGTAAAACATTGCAGTTCCAGGGAAACTGAAATGTTTACATTGCAGCACTAAGTCTTCCCCCGTGTGGCTGTCTACTAGACAGCCACTGGGGGCTTTTCCTGGATCTAAACGGACCTTAGGCCTGGTATCTAACGCTGGACGTCCTCACGCTCTGCATGAGAACATTCAGCATCACTTTTTTCCCCATAGGAAAGCATTGATTAAATTATTAATTCAATGCTTTCCTATGGGGAGGTCTAATATGCGTGCGGCACTTGCTGCGAATGCGCATTTGCGCCCGCTCGTCTCAGGACATTGGAGGGGGTGGAGCATAGACCCAGCACCAAGGTACATCGGTGCTGGGATAAGATAAGAAAATAAAGGTTTTTAACCCTTTATTGACCGGAAGGGAGGGGGCGCGAGGGAGGAGGAGGCAGGGGGAGCAATAGCACCAGGAATACAGCTTTGTATTCCTGGCAATATAGTATCCCTTTAATGATACAACTGAAAAGAAAACATGATGCAACTTTTCTTAGCTTTTGCAGTCTGTTATTTTAGACGGTTGTGTTCTGTGGCCTATCAGCATTTTGATACTGAGTTCCCTTTAATGCAATCTATTTCAGTCATCATGAAACTCATTCTAATGGTCACATGCTATTTTACTTTAACTCACTACAATAGCTACACTACTCCAAGAATGTCGTTTAAAAGGCAACAAGACAATTCGAGATAATAGCGCTCGCCAAATCCTGGACACAGTCTTCTACAACAGGAACAAAAAAATCTGCTTCCAGAAACATATTTATTTATGTTCATTCTTTTAAAGGGAGGCTGAGGGGTGTAATTTTCAGAGAAATTACAGTTCCCTTTTAAATGTAAGTGATTAATTTATTCTTGAGTTCAAAATTTCTTTATTGTGAAAAGTTCTGTAGATGGCAAATTGGCAATTATAAAAACTCACAGGAGATCAAATCGGAGATTTAAATAAATAGAATAGATTTTGATTAACAGATAACCTAAATCTGTCATGTAGCATATTATTAGTAAGTAATGGATTGTATATTGCAAGATTCCAATGTATTTTGTAAAATCTTATTTACATAGAATTACAATAAATAGGTCAGGATAGAGATGTTCTTTTCCAGAAAGCTTTCTATAAGCACTTTCAGGAAGATCCAATCTATATAAACAATCCTGGGATTAGCTGTACATTTAGCCTGCTCTTTTGTCTAAATGCCAAATGTCTCAATTCAATGATCTTTTGATCTGAGTTGTGATATACAGTAGTCATCCTCAATAAAGCCTCTTTAGATGAAACCATTGCCATTATTTAGAGTAATATGTGAAACGTTCTGCTAATCCATCTCTTTGATACGGTAACTGGTGCTTTTAAATATTATAATACAATTGAAGCCTATTGGAGCTTTTGAAATTTGCAATATTTGCTCCAAAAGGTCTTTAGCACTTTATAGTTTTTTTGAATGGAGTAAGCTTCACATAATGAGCAGGAGTGATTGATTTTAAAGGAAATCTCTAAAAACCCAACAACTTAGATTAATTTAAGGTTGTCCTATGTAATTTTAAATGTTTTATTAGGGGTGTTTAGTGTAGACCATGCCCTGTAGTCTCACTGATCAGTTTTCTACCATTTAGGAGTTAAATCACTTTTGTTTCTGTTTATGATGCGTTACCCACACTTTACCTGGTCTTGATTCACACAGCCTCCATGAAAAAAAAAGTTTTTGCTTTTCATCAGATCTTACAGCACAGTGTATAATATTAAAGTTCTTATATTCTGCTTTGTTAATGGAACTTTACTCACACACAGGAGACTCCTTTAGGCTCTAGCAGGCTATTAACGGACCAAGAGAAAAGGCATTCTAATGTAAACACAATGTGCATTAAGGAAAGCTAAAAATGTTATTTTTCAGGAAGTGTGTAGGGAGGCTGAATGGGTCTCAGTCAGAGAAGGTGGGGCTAATGCTGCATAAAAATGTGATTCAACTCATAAATGGCAGAGAATTGAGCAATGTAATTGCAGGGGTATGATATGTACACCAATACCACTTAATTGAGCTTTTTTCTTTAAGTTGCTTTGAAGCTTAGAATGTTCCTATTAACATGTATAAATGATGTAACTACAATGTTTATAAATACTACGGGCAAATTAAATATCACTCTCTCCCCAAATTCTCTATATTGCTCCTACTCATCTAAACTTAAGTTTAATTTGTAGCCATTGTCATAGCAATTAAATATTGTCCTGTCTAGGAGTATTTAAAGGAATTTAACTGTGCTATATTAGAGCACATGGATCATTGTATTGATATGCTTTTCTTTCTTTGTTAAAGTACTCTAATCCATGGCTCTTTACAAAAAAGAAGCTATTGTACATTGAAAAGAGACATCAGTAGACACCAAACACTAAATAAGCTATGAGATCAATCAGATTCAGAATAGTTTATGAATGATAGGGTGAAGTTTTACTGGTATAAGACAGGTAAAAATGAAAAAAATGTTGTGTGAGAATATGGGATTATCATAAACATGCAAAGTATCAAGTAGGTGCAAATTGCAGATGGAGATAAAGGAGAGTATGTGAATGAAAAAGAAGAGAGGGGAAGCCAAGACCACCATTAAGCTGGCTAAATTCGTTTTTATATAAAGCACAAATTATTGTTTTCCCTTTAATATATGCATTTATGCTTAATTGATAGATTTGCTCAAGGTAGATAGCATGGGATTTTATATGGTAGCTCAAAGCAATTTATTATTTAAATGGAACTATAGTCACCAAAACAACTTTAGCTTAATGAAGCAGTTTTGGTGTATAGATCATGCCCCTGCAGTCTCACTGCTGAATTCTCTGACATGTAGGAGTTAACTCACGTTGTGTATGCAGCCTTAGTCACACCTCCTTGCATGTGACTTACACAGCCTTCCTGAATACTTCCTGTAATGAGTCGTCTAATGTTTATAC
The DNA here is from genome assembly GCF_036172605.1 of Pelobates fuscus. NCBI lineage: Eukaryota > Metazoa > Chordata > Amphibia > Anura > Pelobatidae > Pelobates > Pelobates fuscus. The sequence goes on from NC_086317.1 coordinate 453,421,405, forward strand.
ATCCTTTGCTCCAAATTGTATTTAATTTAGAATATCTTATCTCCTTCTCTTTTAATAGCTTGCTAGACCCTGCAGGAGATTCCTGTATGTAACTAAAGTTCAATTTACAGAGCAGGAGATAAACTTTTTAAGTAACATTGGATTAAAAATTAAACATTTTGTGTCAGTCACAGTCACAATCAAGCTGAATTAATTTCAAATTTAAGGCCAGAGTAGATGAACTGAAAGCATAACTGACTTAGACAATTTTTTCAGATCGGCTATTTTGACCCTAAATTCGAAATTCACCTTGAACTCACTTTGAATTCTCATTTTAGAAAATAACCCTGTATAATTCCTGCTATACTATTTCTAGATTTACAGGAAAATTTCATATACCCAATAAATCATTATATGCTTAATTTTCTAAATAACGTCTACATTATTGTTTTGACCACAAATTGTCTTTTAATTGAAACAATTTTAGATCCTGAATTACAACACAAAGCGGTGAGTATTTCGATTGAGTTCAGTGCCTTTAATTACTATTATTTTCATTGTTAGATCAATTCTAAATGTATTCAACAAAGAACATGATACTTTTCCAACCATCTGTAACCTAAGCCATGTAATTTAGAACAGAATGGGTTTCAAGCATTTGACTTACTCAATGGGAAGTTCATTCAATCTGAATATCCTTTGTGTGAATTCTTTTTTCCCCTTAGTACACGAGAATATTTTGCAAACAACATTAAAATAAGTTAGAGAACACACTAGTTTAACTACTGAAGAACATTGAAAAACACTTAATAAACATCATGTGAAAATCAAGATACTCTATCAAAACGTATAAAATTAATATTGTCCTTGAAATATTGCTTTACGTATTGTAGGGTAAATTACTATTGAATATGCTACTTATTACTTTTTTCTTGCCTTATACAATTTCTTGTGGGGCAAGCAAATTTGTGTTGACTCAAAGCAACACAGACATTAGAGTTCTGTTTTTCTGGTTTATTATTAGAATCCCATGCGTATATGCCATATTTGTTCTCTTATATTAATAAACAGTTCCTTTATTCATATATATTCAGTTCTTAGGACTTGGTTGGACATGATGATGTGATATGGACATCAGCATTGGTTGGACATGCTGAAGTCATATTAGTAATTAATAACTCTTCATAAAAATGTGCTTGGCTAGTGCTTGCATTAAAAGTGTCCTAGGGGGTCTGTAGTAGTGGTTCTCAGACTAGTTCTCATGACCAAGCAACAGTCCAGGTTCTATCAGTATCTCCATTGAAATAAAAATAAAAAATACATAAATCCTTGAATGTTGGTGGATCATGAGGACTGGTTTGGGAAGTGGCAGCATATGATCACCCACTGCTTCATTTAGGGTGATGTTATATATATTCTAGATCCCAATCAAAATGTTCAGCATGTAGTGGTCGCTGAATGCACTCTGTTACAATGGCCCCTTGTTATATGTTACCACCACCTCCTCGCATATGCCCTGAGTCAGCCCTCTACTGTGCTTTATCCTCAATGCCACGCTACACTGATCAGTAATGTAGAGGAATGAGAAAAATATATGCAATGTGAATGAATTACATAGGGAATGAATAAGGAAAAGCCACAGGGGGTGAAAATTGTTAGAAGACAGGATCATTGGTACAGACACACGGGAGAGGAAGTGAGAGAAAAAATAGATGGAGAAAACATAGAGGAAGACAAATGAAAGTGAATGGAGAAAGCACAGGGGGTAAATAGATACAAGGGGAACAACAGGAAGTGGGGAATCTATATTATAGGTCCATAGAATTAAGGGCACACTGATAAATACATAAAGCAAATGTATGTAAGGAGACACAAAGCCATAAAACGAGACAGTGATAGTAGGCATGCAGAGACACAATGGAATGGGTAAAATAAGTTATTTGGGGAGGCAGGATAGAAAAGCATGGAGGATGTGGCTTGCACAAGACGGATTGGGAAATATGAGATTGGGAGTAATTGACATTGGTGATGAATTGGTTACAGGTGTGTGGATAAACTGGGAAATGAGTATATTGCATGACTTGTTCTGTTGTTTCTGTTCGGTGAACTATTTGGTTGGCAAAATAGAATCAAAGTAAACAGGAACTATTCATTTTTACGAGCAACTTTTTTTTAGGAATTCCTGGGGCAACTGAAGCAGACAACTGAAGCAAAACAGCAGGGTGTTTCCCATTGATTTCCTATTTTAACATCAGGTTCCCTGGCTAATATCAGCATGTTATTGACTTCCTTCCTCTGCTATTGTTGATGGTATCTGACAGCCGTTGAGCTGTGCGCTTTAACTGGTTGATCACACCAAGTTTCTTTTTTCCAAACTTTTCTTTACAGGCACCTGTCTCAACATTTCCATCGCAATAAGGACTGACCTTGCAAACGCATCTCATTCCTATGCACAGCATTATTCTGGTCATCGGTGTTAAATCTCTCTATATAACAACGTTAGAGTGCTACATACGTGGCTCCGGAATGTCTGCTCACATTTTCATTGTTTGAAAGAGCACCAAATGATCTTCCTTATTTTCTAAAATATGACAGCCTGGCATTTTCTTTAATTACAAGCCCTGATGTGTTTAATAGCCTAAAATTGGCCTGCAACATGACAGCTATCCCTTTTAGAATCAATAGTTAGACTCTAGGGCACCAGCTTGGTCATCGAGATCAATATTAGAAAAATATAGCCTGTCGAGACCTTTTGGCCTATTATTGATTGGTATAGGGAACAGCGAGCAAAGTGAGTAATGATATGAAGGCTTAGATCCAGAAGACTTGGACTTTTCATTGATTTCATCATGTAGATGAATCTTTGACGAATAACAGAACAATAATACAAACCTCTAAAACTAACAAATTTACATTAGCAAATTACTTAGAAAGTTATTTCGTGCTGTTTGTAAGAAAGCACAGCACAGCAAGCATGCGGCTCATTCAGGCAGTGGATACATTCATCGTCTGTGTATCTGATATCCCACGTTAAACAGTATAACGAGGGTTAAAGAGTCAATTAAAGTGATGCAGATGTCTTAGTACAGCCACATCACGCTTAGCTTGACTATGCCTGTCAGCTTAGATGACTAATTCATTTATCAATAAGCTGTGGCAGGTTTCTACATTATGGTTAACCAAAGATAAAGTAGGTACACCATAAAAACCATTTACATAACTTTTGAGTACAGAAAAAAACAAAAAACATGAAGGGCAAATTTGAGGTACCATTATCGTTTATTACCATTTTTTTTAAATGTCGCCTTAAAGGGACACTTACAAAATATAGATTACTCTGTGGATGTATAAAATCTATACATTGTAATTACAGAATTGTGAAGTGATCATTAAAAAAATTGTGTTTTATAGAGGATGTATCACTTTTTCGAATGCTTACATTATGGGGGACATCCATCACGGCTATAAGATAGTAGAGGGATTTCCAAAGCAAACCCCTAAAATATTTCCAAACATATTTGCAAAAAAATTTAAATAAAAAAAAAGCAACAAAAGTAGCAATATGCCTTTTAGTTATAATAGTACAGAATTTACTCAGGGTAATCACACAAACTTTGTTTACTAAAATTTGTAGGAAAAATTGTAATAAATGAAAAAGCATATGTCAGAATTTGGAAAATTTTTGGAAAAAAAATAACTTTGTAATAGTTCCAGCATGACTATTTGTAATTAATTAAAATGTATTTGCAAAATGTAGGTAGCAATAGCTGATTGAAAAAAAATATATATTTAAACTTATTTTGCCCATTTTGATCTAAACTTTGCAATTCTGATTGATTTAGTTTATACGTTCTTGTGCTATGGCACCAGCTTGTTATTTTTTTGGTGTGTGTATAGTTATAGTTTGCTGTTTATTTGAGTTCTTCTTTTTACCTCTTGTAGGTTTCTAGACATCTTAGTTGACATTGATTGCATAATTATTTCTCACAACAAATGTATTCTTCCCTACAATGGCAGCTGGTGCAGACATTGTTGGCAGCTCCAGAAGAGGGAGTGAGAAGCATGGGGAAGAAATCATGACAGGAGGGGTGAATATGCAAGATTTGTAACAAAAGGCATGATCGTACATAACACAGAGATAAACAGGATAATAATAAAAACATAGAAACAAAGAATGTGAAGGCAGATAAGAACCATTCGGCACATCTAGTCTGCCAAATTTTCTAAATACTTTCATTAGTCCCTGGCCTTATCTTATGTCTAGACCGCTTTATGCCTATCCCACGCATGCTTAAACTCCCTCACTGTGTTAACATCTACCACTTCAGCTGGAAGGCTATTCCATGCATCCACTACGTTCTCAGTAAAGTAATGCTTCAATATTCTAGAATAATTTTACTGGTTCTCAAGAAGGTACACCTAAAAGGGAACCCGCAATTTACTGAAATGTACACCCTTGAGTAAAGCATTGAAAGTCACTTAACTTGTTTTAAACATTTTGACATAAGATGTTCAGCTTTCTTTAAAATCTATATTAAAGGTTTGGCAAATAACGTAACAATCCAGTTCAGACTAGGCAAAGCCGGGACAATTATTACCGATGAAGAGCAAAAAAAAAAAAATTCATTTTTTCTGCGTGTTGTTTATGGTGACTGACAGGTGCAGAGAAAAGCGTTTATAATAATGATTGACAGGGAGCTAAGATGGAGGTGCTTATAGCGGGATAATGAGGTGTGAATTTCTACATTTCATATTATTTTTCACACTTGACAAATATATATTTGTTAAATATAGTGATATGTAAACAGAATATTAAAAATCCTGGCAAGCAGCAGTTACTATTTAGGTTGTGAGAAAGGTTAAAATAGTATAATAATGTTAATGATTTCCTGAATTAGACCATTATGTTTCAATGAGATCTTTGTAACTATTTAAATGTACTAAATAAACATTGATAGGAAGAAAATAAACAAATCAAGTCCCCAGAATTACCAAACAGTAAACTTCTTTACTTTCATTTTCTCCAGAGCACACAGATATTTGTCTTTTCGTTATTTCGTAAAATACTTAAATTACGATTTGGGTTCTCAAAGGAAGTACCAACCCTTATCTATTAAAAAATAAATAAAAATTAAATGCAGATACGATGTTGGATTGCAGACGAAATCTTGTTATCTTGCTTGAATTATTTTGTACGCAATATATGCTCAACATAAACATAGATTTGATGGCATAGTGTGTTTAGCACAGAAAACAATATCTCACAGTAAATAAAGACAAAAGTCCATCAAAATAAATATATTTTACTATCCGTAAAACAAACTAAGTGATACAAATATATTTGAAGGGACACTGTAGGCACTGTTTTACCCCCTCTGTGTTACTTGGGCTAATGATTAAGCATTGGCCTGAGCAGCAATGGTTGATGATGATTGGCTGAGAGTGTCAGCTGATTTAGAGTAGAGAGTAGAGAGGCATTATAACCATACTAACGAGGAAAAATGGTTATAGTGCCTATAACGTCTCTTTAAGCACTTTGTTTTCCGATTGAAAGTAAATGCAACATCGCCATGTTTAAATTTGGACATCACTGTAGGGTATAAAAATATGACTAAAAGCTAGACACTTAACTTACATGATGTTTCAGGCCTGCAAAGCATCATGGGAACAGACATTGACCTGGATTCTCAAACATACATCATACATAAATCAGAACTTGATGAACAGTCAACTATGAATAACTATGAATACTCAGGTGTTTAACAGAGTAGCCCTCCAGACTATCATAAAGCTTTTTGGTTATACTCAAAAAAGTGATTTTTTTGCTCCTGATGAAACACATAGGGCTGAACAAATATTTGGATTTTATTGATTATATTCTTTGATTATGTATTTATTTATGTGAACTATTTCTGGAAGAATAGTGCACTTTCTGCCCCATCTCCATCTAGACAATGGGGTCTGCACTCCTGATTCCTAGAATTATTATACTTGATTTTTATCCTGTGAGTGTGATTTATATTGAATGTGTTTTACATCTTGAAGCTCTACACTATGTATTTGTTCTTTTTATATCTCCATGTAACCAAGCAATCTGGAGGTGATTATAGAACCTTTAACTCTTTACGAGAGATGGGTTTGCAATCAATTCTTTTTTGAGTGCCATCAATTCCCAGACATACTTTTGGTGCACACACAATATTGCCCTGTTTGTATTTTATATATTTTTGACGATATCATTTTTGATATGATAAAGCTTGGTAGGGTACAATGATGACTATATACATTTAAAGAATATCAACATTGAATTGTTTTCACCATATAAGTCCACCTGACTGCAAATTGGTGGCAAATTTGGTACAGTTTGCCCTTTTTGTGTGCAGGGCAAATTCCATGGTCTTAATTAACCAGCAGGATAAAAAGGTCTAAAGGGAATGAATTTAATTAGCAACACTTAGAAGAATAAAGAAAAACAAAGTCATAAGTAGGGAATTATTATTATTATTATTATTATCATTTATATATTACGAAGATATTCTGCAGTGCTTTATAATTATATAATGAGGATATCTGATAACAAGTAATTGACCTACAAAAATTAACAGACAAAATAAGTGAAGAAGGCCCTGCTCAAATAAGCTTACAGTCTGCTATAACAAGCACAGTGGCACTGGAAAAAGTACATACAATCCAAATTATTCGGTAAAGTGCAGTTGTCGGGAAATTTTACCACTCTCAGGCCTCATTTCACACTCAAACTCAGTGAAGTTCTGCATTTTACATCCTGCAGAAAATCCTACCACTCTCCGGTACTGAAGGACTGAAGCTTGGAAGATACTCCACCTCATGTATTCTTGGATTGCTACCATATTATCATGCATTACTATAGATTTGTTACAATTTATACCTGTAGTTTGCCACTGTAATTTTCTATGTATGCAGTTTGTAGTATTGGCATCTTTTTATTTTTCTGACCAATATTTCATGTACACAGTTATTAATAGATTGGGTGATAGAATTTGGTTGCTAAACTTTTCAATAGTATATAAAACATGGCTACTCTACCCTCCTCCTCTCCTCTTTCCTATTCTCCTCCCAGCTGTAAATACTTTCATATAAGTGTTCAATTTCTGTTCTTCAGGCCTCATCTCACACTCAAACTCAGTAAAGCTCTGCATTTTTTCTTCCCACCCACCTTCCCCCTCCTCCCGCCCACCCAGGTTCCCCCTAAATATAGAGCATGTTCCACCAGCTGTTTGAGATTCTCACTCAATTACCTCTTCATTCCCTTTGTATTTTACCAACAGCTGCTTCTCTCTGTTAACTCTCTTAGCCATCACCTCCAAATTTCCCCTGCTACCTCTGGTCTCAAATCCGCATTGTATCATTTAGATTGTAAGCTCACGGGCCATCTAGCTAAGCACTTTGTATAAAATAGCTCCAATGGCTAGATATCAGCTTACAGGCAGGGCTCTCTCTACCTCTTCTATTTGTCTGTGTATAATGTACGTTCTCCACTAATTATACAGCACTGCAGAATCTGTTTTATCGCTTTATAAATACCAGTAATAATAATAATAATAATAGGAAAATAAAATCCAGATAGTAAACATTTATCTACTTAGCTTTTCTCTTCACCTTGTCTATTTCGGCATTGTTTTGCAATTCTTTAGCCAAGCCAATACATTGCTAATGTATAATGAATGACCCTAAATGTAACAATAATTAATTTTTGCAAGGCGAAATTATAGATATAGTAAAAAATAAAAAAATAAAAAAAATTGGCTACATTTGGTGTTGTTTAGAATATTTTACCTTATCTTTTATGCTTTTTTTTTAAATTAAATATATTAAATCCCAATTTTGTGTAATTGACATTAATTATTAAAAAAAATGAATTATGAAAAATACTTAATTGGTTAGTTAGAATTCTCCTTAAACTACAGCCTGCTAATAGTCTGATATCTATGCTCTTGTTTTTGTGCAGCTCAACCAGAAGAAAAAACCTTTTGGAATGTCTCACAAATAATCTTCCGCACCTGTAGAGTGTTTATCCTAACTGTCTTTTTCTCCATGAATTTTTCATTTGGCACTTTCCTGTTGGGACATAGATAACATCTCATCCATTCACAAGGAGAAAGTATTATATAAGAAAATATAGCAGAGCGAGAAACGCTTGTTGTGTTTTTTTGTGTGGATTTTTTTAATTTCTTTTTATTTCTACGGGCTTAAAGAAGAAATGAGGATGGTGTTGTTTCAGGCATAAAATGTTTTTCCACTCTCTTTATATTGATCCGTTACATAGGTGCTCTCTTACGAAAGAGGCCGTATGAATAGACATAGATGAATACAGTGATCTCATACATCCTGAGTGGGAAACACAGAGATTGTAGGACAAGGTCAAGTGGTTAAGTGCATATGCTGTGGGACGGGAGTATGCTTTACTTTGATACAAAACAATTCTGGATTGCAAAGGTGACCTATAACTGTGTCTTGTGATGGAAACATGAAGTGCCTAGGTAAAGTGACGTTTTTTTTCCATATCATAAAAAGAGAAAAATAATTTTCACGAGGCTTGAGAAAGGTTCCGAAGGGCCAAAATGTCTACAAGTCTGAATGCAATAAATGCACTTGAAACACCCTTTTATATATGTTGCACAAAGGGAGCCGACCAACGCAGTATGCAGAACAGCAATTAAACACAGTCACCAAATAAAATATAGTATTTTATTCCGTTACTAGAAACTTGAGATACATGGATGGATAGATGGATGGATGGAGGGCATTCACGAAAGAGTAGACTCTTAAGCCATTTTTAAAAGGCTGTGATTACATATCTATATTGCTCTACCATTTCAAGAATATCCATTCAAACAGTGTCTTCTAGTTCATTGCTTTCAAAAATAGAAAGGCTCTGTCTAATCAGCAAAAGATACATTATTCATATTAACTCCCTCTACTAACTAAGTGATCTCTCTGAAAAAAGCAATACCATTATATAGATCAATCTTTAGTTATGCCAGAGAGAAAACACACATAGGCAATACGATAACAAAATAAGTAAGCATAATATATATATATATATATATAGTTTTATTTTTTTTCTTACTTATATATAAATAATAATATATAAATAATTTAGTCCTGTATACAGTATGCCTGACCATTTTAATCAGCAGAATTGTGTCCCAAGGAATACCACGTGCTTTTTCTTTGACAAACTACAAACAGACATACGGTATGCGTATTAAATGTTAGAAATGTAATAAATAAATAATTTAGGTACAGCTTTCAGCTGCTGTTTTTACTTCTGTTAACCTGGTAGGAACCAATCATGTTCTATGCCATCAATTTACTATTTTCTCTAAAAATACTATTACAGAATGAAATGGCCAACCACAGTTAAATAGGTGGAACATTCTTTTTCTTTAGGGTATACAGGCACAAGATTGTAAAGACAGCAAGGATTTTCCTAAATAGGGTGAGCGCTCATTTGTCAAACATCAGCATTATGTATTCCGAGTTCAATATAAAGGGTTAAAGGTATTTTATTTTACTCTAAGGTTCTCCATTAGCTTAACCTCGCTTGATCATCACTAACATTTTCTTATTTTATAGTCACATAATACAGAATCTAATGAAATATTTATTGTCCGGTTCTCTAAATTATCCAAAATGCACAAAGGTAGTAAAATAGTACTTATGATAATTGATTTTGCCTTGAATACTAATGAGCCTTTTTCTACTGGCCTAGTCTGCAGTCATCTTACTGGATGTACTTCTGTACTTCTGGACCACAAATCTAGTAAAAAAATATTTTTCTTCTATATCAAATCTTTTCACTTTATTCAAAGAAAGGAAGGAAATCAAAGCCATCACTGGCAATCGATTGTCTGGGCTACGTATTAGAAGTTTGCTTTTAAACTAGACTTTGGCAATTCAAATTAATTACAATCCTGTGATTGGTGGATCCTCCAGTCTTCGTATGATTGGTGGGACCTCCAGTCTCCAGTGTCCATATGGAAATATCACAAAACAACCAAAATGGACAATGTCAGAACAGTTTTAGATGATTTGTGATTCAGACATTGGTCTACCTATCTTTGTTTCATTCCCAAAAAAATTTTTGACAATGATTATATGTACAAATTTTGGACCATCTAAACAAACTTTTATTTAGGCAAATTGATTCAGCCAAACCAATTTTGTTCATTGCACATATGTCTACAAGTCACCACTGACCAGATAGATTAGAATTCACAAGTTTGGCTCTCCAGCTCTTCTTAGACTACATTTTTTAGAAGTATCTGCCATACAGTGGTTGGACAGTCATGATATAGTCAAGACTGAACGTTCTGCTGCTCTAATTCTTCAGTCCCTTGATGAAAATATATTCTCACAAATAGTTCTAAAGCATATAAAAGTAAAATGTTTGCTAAAGCTCTAGACTGTGTGTCTCTCGTGGTTTGTTTGGACATAAAGTGAGGAGAATGTAGAGTTTATTTTGCAGTTTAAGGTGACCTAAGCTGAGCAGTAGGATTATGACACTTATGGATGACTAGTATGGTATAAGTAGTGATGCTAATGTCTTATTATCACTAATGTAGAGGGAGTACCTGGTCTTTTACAAACTGATGGCACCCTCAGTATTAGTGATAGCTTGCATGGTATGGCACCAAGGATGTGTCAAAAATGTCATATCATAACCTGCATTAAGTCTGAGATAGACCACATCCCAGACTGCTGTCACTGTGAAATTGGTTGAGAGAGAAGACATGGATTTGGTGATATCTGGACACTGAGCCACTATTTACAATGCTCACTCCATAGCCGTAAAGGGTATAAAATATATTTAAAAAATATATACAAATATAAAGATGAGGCTTAAAGGAAAATATGTAGAAAGATGAGAAAGGAAAGTGGATTTAAAAAGGAAATGGAGAAAGAAAAGGGAATTACAAACATAAGCAGGGCCTGGAGAACACAGCTATGGCAGATACACACATCGAGCACTGACTGTACTTACCTATATGACCAATGAAGTACTAGCACATGTGCTCTTTGCAAGTGAGCTAGTTTTTACATATAAAAGCACAGCCAGTACACTTACTATAGTTGTCTTGGTTCATCTACACCTCCTTTAAAAGGTTTTGACCCTCAGACTAAACCTGATTTCCCAGTTTGTCTGTCCACTACTTTAGAAAGAGGAACTTACTGTATTTCCTGCTACATTGGTCCACTGTACTTATGTGTTACAAGCTGTTTTCACAGACGTAGTGTCCCTTTTAAAAAATAAACATTTTACAAGAATGTTCTCATTGTATGAGCGTCTGAATTAATTTTCATGCACTTCTAGTTCTATATATAATGTTTTTAAAGATGTCTGTAAAGAATATGCTTTCAACAGAAATCTTGGGAATATCTCATTAATTTCTCTGTGGCTTCATGAGAATACTACCGAATGACTCTTATTTATTCTGATATATTTCTGCTCATTATGTTTGGAACATATACTGAATTGCATTGAAGTCTTTAAGTTCAAATTTGTCTATTTAATCATGTCTCATCTCTAGCTGAACCTCATTGACATTTCTAAGAAACCTATAGTCTATTGAATTTTTTTCTTTTTTTTTGTGTTTGTGAGAATACGTGTCCATTTATAGTTGCTTTTTGTATTCAGTTCTTTGACTCTTTACAGAACTATATTCAGTCGAATTGAGAATTATAAACAGAGATCAATATAACAAAATGTGTAATAAATAAAAAAGTAACTACAAACATATCACAAGAATTTTATTACTGGAAAACTGAGAAATACAACCAAAATAACAATAACAAAAAAAAGTGTAAATGTTTGTAAACTTTTTTATATTGAGTAAGGAGGGTGCAACTTATTTGTATTTCTGTAGATTGGCAAAATGAACTAGTTTATAAAATATGAAAACCAATGAATTCCAGAAGAAAATTCTATATCGATATCTCATGAATAAATCAAATGCATATATAGTAAAACATAACTCTGCAGATTGGTCATATGAAGATTCATTGATATGGCTTTAATCATTAATTTCTTGAGATCATTTCTGGATAACACCATTATTAAATTAAAGAAAGTGCAAAAACAGGATAGAACATTAACAAGGAAGTATAAGATAATATTTAATAACAAATCCTGGATAAATAAAGAAGTATAAAAGAAATCTCAGTTAATACAATAACATCAAACAAATACATAACGGGTGAACATAACAACTCAATGTTGACATTTTTATTAACAGAACTGTACAAAGTTCATAATGGCATCATCTGAAATTTAAGAAAACTAGTAGAAATTGTTTGTTGCGTCATAAGCAATAGCGATATAGAAGACACTGCCTGTTGTGGTTGTGGTACCAAAAATGAATGCCTAACAGAATTTTTTTTTTTAAATTAGTAATATAATAATGTCAAAATCCATAATAAAAATAATAATAATCAAATGTGAGTCCTGATGATGACTATGACAATTCCTATTGGCTGAAGTGTGATTGTCCTCCAAATAAGGTACCGTACATACATACAGATAACATATCCTCATGAAAAAGGGCTTGTGTAAGAGTTTTATTAACTAGTTTTATTATTAAATATGCTTTATCTCTATCCAGTAAAACATATGTTGCTTCAATGACCATGAATACTCTGTTCAGAACAGAAGATCACTACTTAAGTTCCCCTTGCTTTACGTATGCAATGAAGAGTATTAAAACATGAGATACCATAGCTCCATGTTACAGCAGTTGGCAGACACAGAATTTACATTGCATTTCTAAAAGAAATACCATATGGTACTAAAAAAAATCAAGGGCATAAATCTAAATTATGTGCTGAGGTTTGATTGTACCATCTTTGATTCAAGATAGATAGATAGATAGAGAGAGAGATGGATAGATAGACACACTAAAATTATTGTTGTGGGATTGCTGGTCCTGCTCCGGAGCAATGGGTGGCTGCTGAGATTGAGTGCCGCTCCTATTGTCATTTTTATACTAAAATGATTGTCTTGTTTAATTTTTAGAAGTACAATATTATGTTTTGTTTGATTGATATTAATAAACTAAGATTTGTTTTTCAAGTATTAAGATGTGGAGTTTTGGTTGCCATGTGGAATTTGAACAACTAAATAGATATCATACTGTGCTTGAATATTTATGCAATGTATCATTTTGGCATTGTTTCATGCTTTTACTATGATACGAAATCTACATAACAACTCCCGACTGAGACGTTTCTGATAGAAATATCAAAAAGCTGATATTAATATTCAGCTTAAAGTTTTCTAATTACTATGAAGGGTTTCCATAGCATTGATCGTTCTGCAATCACGGGCCGATTCAGATCTGGATATTTGCATTCTGCCTTCTCACCTGCTTTTTTTCAGTACCATGAATAAATCATCAGAACAGATGGTGGAAGATTATCAATAAAAAGCGTTGTTAGCCTCAGTGTGAATCCACTATGCTCAGTCCACATGTTTTTTTCTAAGCCACCTGCTCATTTATTACGTTCAAAACAACTTTTGTTTCACAGCGTATAGTGCATCTTGTCATAGCTTGGCTGAATGAATTATATCCAAATTTTGTCATGGCATTCTCTGTGGCATTGAGGCACATATGATGCATCGCTTATATTAACCCCTTAAGGACACATGACGGAAATGTTCCGTCATGCTGGCCTCTTACTTCTGAAGCCGTGTCCTTAAGGGATTTAGTTGTGCACAAATAATTATGCAATGCACTGGGTACACATCTCCCTGCCAACTACCTCTAGCAATTAGTTTGTTAAATGATCTATAAAAGAAACAAACAAATATCCACCCAAAACAAAGTACAAACACAAGGGCCATTTCTTTGCCACAAGAATTCCTATGAAATCATGTGAAGGGAAGCTAAAAAGGATGCTTTTAATTAAAAAGGATGTTAATCCTTTTTATAGTGAAAAATACATATTTAGAAAATACTTCCCCATGTTCACAGTCAATCCAGCACAACTTTCTCCAGAAAAGTTTTAACATTTGCAATACAGATGCAAAAATGTGTGAAATTCAGTATCCTTCACTCATTTCTAGTCCTTATGCCAAATCCTTATGCCAAATCTGTTCAGTTTAAAGAAAACTTTACCATCAGTCACGTTTATCAAATGCACTTAGCACTTAGCACTTGCTCAAATAATGAAAAAATATTTCTTTTATTTTGTTCCTAAGCTATTTTAATATTCCTAATGTATAACAACCATTTAAATTATAATCTTATTCATATTCGACTCTTATTTATATAGTTATGAAGTTATCTATTTATCAGGTTATTGGTAGCTGCCAGATTAATTAGGTGCATCCATGTAAAACTGTATGTGATAAGCTTTTAGTGTATATTTTTTTAAAGTACATATATATAATTAAAGCTTTAGTGAAAAACAAAACAGGCATCTGATATGAACTTGATAGGAATGACCCAGTGGTTGATATATTGTGTACAAGAAATAAACTAGATTGGTTGGATCAGATGACAGATGCACTGGTCTATAAATTTGCCACATGTACCTGTTGTAACAATACTTTATAGACAGTTTGTTTATGGAAATGTGTATACACCACACTTGGCATGTTCAACCTCCACATAATGAGTTGATAAAATAATCTCTATGACACACGGTATGACAATATCTGGTATGAAAGTATATCATAAATATTATTAATATTATTATTTATTTATTTTTAGAAAGCAGAGGTTTGGACCTCCTTTCTTAATATTATAGTGTGTAATTTTAGAATGTAGTATAGAAGTTATAAGAAAATGAAATCAGTGCTCTACCAAAACTTTCAGGGTTTTCACCTATAATGATTTTTAGGCCAGCACATATAAACTTAAAGAGATCCTATAGTGCCAGGAAAACAAAGCAGTTTTCCTGGCACTATAGGGTTAATAGGTCCCCCCCTCCCTCGCGCCACACCACCCGTGGGGCTGAAGGGGTTAAAACCCCTTCAGCCACTTACCTGAATCCAGCGCCGATGTCCCTCGGCGCTGGGTCAGGCTTCGCCCGACATCTGCGGGGGAGACCTATTGTGCATGCGCGGCAATTGAATAATGCTTTCCTATGGGGAAAATCTGACGCTGGAGGTCCTTGTGCAGAACGTCCAGCGTCAGATAACGGACCAAAAGTCATTTGGATTCTGGAAGTGCCGCAGTGGCTGTCTGGTAGCCAGCCACTGAGGGCAGACTTAGAGCTGCAATGTAAACATTGCAGTTTTCTGGAACAATGAGCTGAAGTGGTCTGGGCGCCTACAGTGTCGCTTTAAAGGACAATTCCACCACCATGAAGTGTTTTATGTATTTGGAGTACCTCTCTTTAATTACGCATGATAAAAGTTCCTATTTCCATTAGATATCAGCACTTTTTTTATCTCAATTGAGAAACACCTCTTGGTTGTCAATCAAACAGCTGGGGAGGCTCTCTTCATCCATTACAATAACAGAAAAGACAGGCATGCTCTATTGGAGTGCGCCTACCACTTATTCCTCCAAGCCATAGTAAGCTTGTGAACGCACGACTTCTGCATCTTCTTCCTGGTCGTTGTCTGGCTCCACACTGCTCACCCCTCACCACATGCAAGCTCACAGATGAGAATCAGAAATTTCAGTGAGAAGCCTCTATTTGGTCGTCTCCCTGCCACAGACTGAAATGGGATGGCTTGCAAAGGCTGCCCAGTGACAAAATGTGTAACTAAATGCATGCATGTTTTCATTGGAATTATATCTACTAAATAGTGATTTGACTTTTTTTGTTTAATTTTTAGAGTGGAGTGTTCCTTTAAAACATAGCCAACTTGGAATTAAATTAATTTTGAATTTTCTTTGAATTCTTGTAAATTAACACCTTAGCGAATAATACTGATCTCAAAATTGTATTTAAATTTCACCAAATATTTATATGCTTACATTTATAAAGCACTGAAAGTTCCTCATTCTTGTCTCCTTTGTTATCTACACTGAAGGCACTGATGACAGGTTGTCACACTTTTAAGAAAATGAAAAGCTAGAAAATGAGCCTTTCACTGTTCTGCAAAATATGTACATATATGCTTCCCCCCCTAAATATTTTTCCATGCATGATATTCAGCTGAACCAAACTTTCACACGAATGAGTATCGGACAACCCCCAAAAAATTTCAATTTCAGGAAAAATGCAATTCAATTCCATGTTTGCAAGTGTGGGTCAGATCTCTATCCATGCTACTGAAGACACAAATCTCTGTAACTCCTATTTTCTAACTCATATACTATAAGATGTTTCAAGCTTGTATTTTCGCTCCATTGAAAACTAATCACATCCTTTTGTTCCTGCATAAATGAAATGATCATTAGCCTCAACAGAAATATACAACTTCTGTTTTCTTTTTGTACTCTTTGCCACATATGGTAAATTCCACAAAAATTGAGAGTGGGAGAACCTAAAAAAAAATTTAATTAGCCAACTTCTTCCAATGAATCACATTTATTTCATATTGTAATTGGCCTGAAACAAACTTTATATTAGATCAAATTAAATGCAAAGTTTGATGCAAAAATACATACAATTGACTGTTGAAGGGACCCACACTACATATCTTTACGTTTGCATAGACATCGGTATTAAATAGACTTGTGCATGCCAGAAAGTTCATACCAGCTGAATAATTTTTTCTGAGATTGAAATTTGGTTCGAATCGTCCAATACTCGTTCATGTGACAGTTCATTTAGCTTTTATTTTACTGCTCCTGGTTTTATCCTTCTGTTGGTCACTTCTCACTAGCTCGGTGAATAAAATTGACCTTTGGATGTCCTCTAACCATCAATTATCTTCATTTCCTTAAATCATCTCTTGTTTCTTTCTTTTTTTTTTGCTTTATTTATTGGTGCCATGGACAGAACTTTGAATACTAAATAAAACAAAAATGTTCGGGCATCGCACTAATTGTTTTCTCAGTTATGCATCCGTATGACACTCGAGAGATACAGAATTTGGCCAAGTAGCTGATCAGCCCAAATTCACCAAAATCGCAATTCACTTGAATCTGAATGCACAAGTCTAGTATCAAAAAGCTAAAATCAATTATGTTGACTTTCTTTAATTTTCAAATAAAAATGTGGATTCTATGAAAAATTCTGTTCTATGGCAATATACCTCAATACAGAAAACACCTGTCATAGTTCAATTTATATATGTGTATATATATATATATATATATATATATATATATATATATATACATATATATATACATATATATATATATATATATATATATATATATGTTGTATTTTTGCAATATTGTATCCTACTGTAACAATGCAATGTTTTGTGGACCCAGGACATACTTGAAAACAAGAGAAATTTCAATGTATGCATCCTGGTAAAATATTTTATAAATAAATACATAAATAAATAAATCTATTACACATCAGAATTCACTAACATTGCATTGACAGGTATAAGAAGGTTTGAATTTAATCTAACCAAGGTAGGTGGTATGTATAAACTTAAAAGAAGAAGCATCCTACAGCCTCAGCAATAATAGTACCATTACCCATCATTACTTCAATCACCTTTGATGAGCTGCAAGTTGCCCAATTCACAGATTCTTGAATCAAATATGTCAAAAGAATAACATCTCAACATAGTGAGTCACTGACAAGTTTATTCTTAGCAGTGGTGTGAGGCGTAGACATATGGTGGCATCTCACCTCTATAAAACACTCCTACACCTCTCTAAGGTTAGTAACCATATTCCAGTGCCTACTGAAATACAGTACCAGTATTGTACTAAGCTGTAGGATACGTTCAATTTACTAGGATCCGTACTGTTCAGGTGGAAACACATTCAGCGGGGGTAATTTTACACAAGGAATTTTATTTATTGCAATTTTTATACATTTTGGGGGTATGTACTAACCACCTGCACACGAAGTAAGAACTCTCTATTTAATTAGAAATTTACAAGAAGTGCTAAATGCAAAAAAAAAAAAACAACAATAACACAGCAATTGCTATTTTTTTTACACTTAATTAGTAAATCAGATTGAAAACCATTCTTGATTTCTCACTACTCACGTATGATTCATCTTTTCTATCAGTAACCTTGTACTGATCTTCTTTTTCACAGACTTAACCTTATAATCCACAAATTTGGTGAAACATTCTATCCATCCATCTGTCTATCTAATTGATGAATTCTCGGGTTTCTCAGTTCTCTTACCAATGACACCAGGTTCTATATACAAATGAGTAATACACTGTTAACTGACCGTGAACATACTATTTTTGGTACATATACAAATAATCTGTGCTTCTGCATTAGCAGAATTATTATTATTATTATTATTTTTTTTTAAACTCCCTCGCTACTAAAAGCTGTCATTTTGATTGTGTTTCACTATAATTATATGTAGCTAGGGAATTTTTAAAAATTGTTTTAAATAATATTCAAGGATATCATTTTTCAATGAAGGGTAATAACTTCTTGATCCAATGAGACATCTGACTGCCATTCTGGGGTCAAGAAGGAATTGTTTTCCTAGTTTGTTTCAAAATTGGAAGTGCTTCCAACTGGTTTTTTTTTTGCCTTCTTTTGGATCAACAGCAAAAAACAAATGTGAGGAAGGCTGAACTTGATGGACGCAAGTCTCTTTTCAGCTACGTAACTATGTAAATATATGTAACTATGTAACTTAGTTGAACAAGAATGCATGTAATCAACAAAAGTAATTAACTAAAAACATAAGTACAGACAAGGAAAACAGTGCATATAAAAGATTTCCATATTCAGACTGTAACAGCCAACACTGGTAGATTATATAGGTTATGTTTACCGTTACAATTACTTTAGACAGTGAAACCATATGTAAACACGGACCAGTGCACTACTGTCAGGATAAAAGTAGGTAGCTACCATCTAAGGTACATCCAGAATTACCAAGACCCAGTAAGATAAGGACAAATAAATGTGTTTCCATCTACTGCATTAGGGTTTGGAAATATGTGGACTCAATACTAAGTATCCAGTATGTTCATATGGAAACATGAGATCTTCCATAGGTTTAAGCTCTTCCATATGGTGGAGTCAGGCTTGCAGTGGTCGACTTCAAATAAAGGGGTGAGCCCTTTGGCCACATTACGTATTCAAACAGTTGGGGATTTTTTGTTCAGCTGTATCCCCCAAGCAAAGCAGTACCCTTCTTCTGTACATGTATCATGGTTTCATAAAGCTGCATGGCCAAATTACAATGAGTCGAGTTCAATTTAAAAAAAATAAAACTATTTAGATTGCTCTACTAAACCCAATTCTAATTTGGGGCAGTTTTATAACCCATCTAGTTATATTATTGCAAGGTAATATACATATTATTCAAAATATGATACTAAAGGCTTCTTCACGAGGGACAGTTAATGCAGTCAATGTTACTGTTTTAGGGTTAAACTAAAAACATGTGCTTTGCAGGTTTCAAATTACGGAGACTAATTTAATGAGCTACTATAGCATTCAGGGTAACCTGGAATGTTATATATTTTTAAATATGCCCACTAAGTGTATTTATTTTTTTATTATTTATTTATTTATTTATAAAATAATTTACCAGGATGGATACATTGAGATTTCTCTCGTTTTCAAGTATGTCCCGGGTCCTGCTAGAAGATGGAGTAGTATATTCCTATTTTTTTTTTGTATTATATTACATTATGATGTTACTATGGATTTTGTGTACGAAGTTTATACTAGTTTCGGGAAGTTCTCCAATAAGTATACATGTACATTGCATGAGTACTAAAAGAACAGGCTTCTCATGTTTCTTTTGAAGTTGTAGAGTTAAATGTTATACATCCGCATTATAGTTTCAAGACTTTACTAAGACAATAAAGAACCCTAGAAAGTGCATCTTTCAGACCAGATCTAGCTATCTATCAGCCCCTCGATGTGAATTAGCAACAGTTAGGTGTTGTACACTTATCAAAATGTAATAATGAATTGTGGGGAAGATTTAAAAATGTATATAATTTATTTTAAAAAAACAATATGAAGGATAGCTTAAACTAAAAGAAATTAACAAGGAGAGGAATATACATAGAAAAAAGTTAATAATTTTCAGTACTCTACTCTTTACTTAACCCCTTAACGCGGTTAAGGCGTTGTATGCCGACCGCATTAAATGGGCTTAAAAGCTGTGATGGTATATTTACATAATTATGTGATATTAATAATTACAATTAGAGGGACCTGCCTGACAACCAAGGCAGAAAGTCCATAAAATTGAATTTGCAAGCCCTATATGTAACCATATGACTGTACAAAACATGATAAAACATATACATCGGGTCTACAGTTGCAGTCAGGAGAACTTTGCTGAACATAAATAGTGTTTCAACACAATTAGATGTTTAACGCTGATATCAGTGAAAGTGCAGTTTGTGTGTTAAAAAATGCAAAAAAACTAATATAAACACTAACTTTGGCCAGGGTTTGTGACTGAGTGGCTACTAAAAAAAGACTGGAGATATTAAATTTTGAATACCTTGGGTTGTCTACTTTTGAAAATGGTATGCCATAATGGGGCTAATTCTCATTCCTGGGCTGCTATACAGTCTTAAAGGCAACATAACCAATCTGGCAAATTCCAATGTGAAAAAATTTAAAAGGGGGAAAATCCTATATTTGTTACTTTCCAAAACCACATAAACCCTGTACATGGGGTACTGCTATATTCGTGAGACGACGCTGAACATATAAGTTTTTTAGATTTTATTCATATTACACTATGTTTCCATATACATATATATATATATATATATATATATATATATATATATATATATATATATATATATATATATTGTGAAATGAAAGTACTATTTCACCTAAACAAAATTATAAATAATGCACTTAATATAAAAGTTATGGTAGAGCAGATATATAGCTCAAATTCAAGGTTGTTTTTTTTTGTTCAGAACTTGTACAATTGTCAATTGTCTCCATTCTTAAGGGGTTAAACTGCTTAGGAAAATATTTAATTAAACTATTCGGTTTTGTACCTTATGTTTTTTTATTTATTGTGCTACTTTATATACATGTATTTTCTTTTTTCTTTCGACTTATTGTGTTATATATCTATGAACTCAAAGCCGAAAGAAACAAAAATGAGAAAATGAAATATAACACTAAATTAAACTTGAAGAATTCCAAGCACGGTTTGTTTTTAAATACTACAAAGTGAGATTCAAGGGTTATCCTACACAGATCTGACTTTTAGTCTGGTGTTAAAACCCTACTGAGAGGAGAATACATTTATTTATTTTGTTTCGTTTTTCACACTTCTTTAGTAGGATTTAAACACAATTTCTCATTTCCTTTCTGTCCTAAAAATCAATTGCCTCTTTACCTGAATAAAAGCTACCTGCCAATTGTTTTATATCCGTTGACTGGCAATCTATTCTTTTTATAACATTGCAAGGCTGGGTAGTGAGTAACTTTGGGCAGAATTTAGCTTCTGTACTCTTTCATTTATATTATGAGCACATGTTTACCCTTTCAATACCAGTCTCCACTAAACGCACATCCATTGTGGAGAGCAACACTTACGAATGTAAGCTACAGAACAAATTATACAGCTAAATCTTACTAGGTAACTGCAAAGACATGCAAATAAACACAGGGACTTAGTCACACCACATAAACATAAAATGTTAATTATTATTATCAGCTGGCATTATCATACTGTTTAGGTGGTCTGACAAGATTCAAACTTGATTTTTTTTAAAAGTTGTAAGGCAGTGACGTAACTACTGCTCGAACCAGATGATATATTATTAAGGACACCACCAATGTGGGTCATACATGCATATTAACCCCTTAAGGACACATGACGGAAATATTCCGTCGTGATTCTCTTTTATTCCAGAAGGTGTGTCTTTAAGGGGTTAAAAAGAGGGACAACTGTGCTAACTGGAATACTTACTGCTTAAACAACCTCAAGGGGCTCTCCTCAAAACGGTGTGTAAGTGCAAAAAACTACAGCCTATACCTGATGTGCTTCAATGAAGATAGCACAGTTAGCCTATTAAACAATATCAGGTTCCCAGAAATGAATAGTTGAGCTGCATTTGCACTTATTGGACTTTTAACTTATATCTTCCGTTATAGGATTTTAACAGCAAAAAAATCTAGAAAACATAACTCACAAGTCAATGTGTTATAAAACAATAACCGTCATACTGCCACCTAAGAATACAGAATACAGTATTATATTTTAATACATGCATTTCTACCTCTGTGCATAATTTGTAGGATGATTACTTATTGAATAAAAAAAGATATTCCAAAAATCTGACCTAAGGCATAATTACAAAAGATATTCAACTCCATCTCATTATTTTTACATTTGTATAGTTGTTTATGAATTACTTTAGTTGTCAAATGAATGATCAAAGACCATCCAATGCCAATTACCGAAAGTTGAATTACCATGTTTGATGCGTGGTTTAATTAACACGTGGAATGCCATAATGCTGTAAGGGGGAGGATAGAAGCAAGGAAGCCATTGGCTTTCAATCTCCTTTGACTTTCCAAGGTCATTAAACATCTGATCTTGTAAATATGTACATGTTTAGACATGCCTGAGCTCAAGTCAAATAGGAAGATAATTATTTTTTTTTGGTTCATTAATTCAGGAACTTATTAGAATTTTTCATCTGTGATTGTTTAAACATTGAAATTATAGTTACCAAAAGAGGAAGATTTAGAAATCTAGCAACCAACACTAGCAGATAAACCTACTAATGCAAATCAATACTGAATCCAAAAATGGTGCAGTTATGGTTAGACTGAGTACTACATTGTACTGGTGAGTCTATTGGTGTTTAATGGTTGGGCGTATGCAAAATATTTTTTAAGTCAATAGAACCAACTAATAATTAATAAGAACTGGTCATTAAACTGATTAAATGCATTATCTAATCTATGGGTGTACATGACTTTAGCACCTTAATTACTTAAATGTCCTAATTACTTAAACTTAAATTACTTAAAAAGAAAATAAATTCAACCCTAACCATGCTGCTTTGTAATAGATGATATTAGAAAACATACAGAACTGTCTACATGGGACAATTGGTCCATAGAATAATTTTATGGTTAATACTCATACATTCTTCTTTTATCGGAGGAGGTTTGGTTAGACCTATAGATAAACAGCAATCTCAAAGAAAATCTGAAAAAAAGTTTTTATTAATAAAAGAAATGTTCTCATATAAAACTGTATTTTGAATGTGTTAGTTTTATCTTTGCCCCCTCCCCACACACTCTTGACATTTTGTTATATAACGGGCTATGAAACATTTTTTTGATGGCCTGTTCCAAGCATAGTCGGTATAGAATGCATAAATTTATATTTCTTAAATTTCTATCTCACTTAAACAGATCACAACTCCTTCCACACTAACTATAAACATACCAGTAGACACTTCATGCTGTGGACAGCAGACAGGAGTCACTGATTTATTCACGTTGATTATAATTCACAAAATTGTATATGATAAGAACACAATAATAATTTTTATCACAAATGTGTGTATTGTTGGGAATTTAAAGTAAATAATTGTATAGCAAATATAGACAAAATAGTCAAACCTAATTCATAGTTGGCAATATGGAGAGCAAAAAACAAGGTGCAAGAGTGTACTAAGAACGGACAGCAGCTGAAATAGCCAGCCCTTCGGTGGGTCCCCGCTCAGATCTCAAGCTGGTTTAAGCTCATCTTGTGCCATTACAGAGAGAACATCTCTGAAGCATATCAGACTGGCCCCACCCGTACGGACAGCCCAGTTCCAAAATGCCAGCATATCCCTCTGCACGAGAGACACAGTAACCCCAGACGATCGTTTCAACCTTGTTAGGCATCATCAGTGAGGCATAGCTGATATCTCTCTAGGCACTGTGAGCAAGTGGTCCATGTCTGGATTACCCTTTAAACTTATAGAGAGCAAAAAACAAGGCATCAGAGTGCACTGAGAACGGACAGTAGCTGAAATAGCCTGCCCTTCAGTGGATTCCTGCTCAGATCTCAAGTTGATTTTAGCTCATCTTGTGCCATTACAGACAGAACCTATCTAAAACATATCAGACTGGTCCCACCAGTACGGGCAGCCCAGATCCGAAATCCAAGCAAGTTCCCTCTGCACGAGAGACACAGCAACCCCAAACAATCGTTTCAGCCTTGTTAGGCATCATCAGTGAGGCATAGCTGATATCTCTCCAGGCACTGTGAGCGAGGGGTCCACGTCTGGATTACCCTTTAAATTTATGGAGAGTAAAAAACAAGACATCAGAGTGTACTGAGAACGGACAGTAGCTGAAATTGCCTGCCCTTCGGTGGGTCCCTGCTCAGGTCTTAATCTGGTTTTAGCTCATCTTGTGCCATTACAGACAGAACATATCTGAAGCATATCAGGAACTTGCTGGCATTTTGAATCTGGACTGCCCTTACGGGTGGGACCAGTCTGATATGTGTACAGTCTGTTACTATGGATACATAAACAGATTTATAAAACCGCAGACATGGTGGAATAAATGCAAATGTATGAATGCAGAAGCACAAATATACTTGCAAGTATAAAGCAGGTAATATAATGAAAATGTCCTTTTTCACATAAGCAGCTGGTACAGCTGAAATTGGCATTTGTTAACACTGGTCATACGTTTTTCAAATCTCTATATAAAATGTCATAAAATAACTTCAAAGGAATGTTCCAGAAATGTAATTTTATAGTAACTGTCAAAACAGACAGAAGCCACCCCCCCCCCCTCAAAAAAAAAATACTAACCAAATAAATTAATTCAAATATATTTTTTTGGAGTGAAACAAACCTAACACTCAATTTTTAATCTGATGACTGTAAACCCATTATGCATTTTTTATTACGCAAGTCAGAATTTTAATCTCAAGATGTTGCAAGGTGTTTGATAAAAAGATTAAAATGTGCTCCATTGTTTTACCGTAGCATGTGTTCAATATAAGTGCAACCATTCGTGTAATGCCCATCTGTTTTCAAATGTTTTATATTGCATAAATGAGGTACAGAAGACTTACCAATTATTGAACTGTAAAAAGAAAACAGATTTATCCCAGATGTTCAGATATATTTCTCTTGTTTTCATTTCTATTGTTTATTCTAACACTGTTGAAAAACTAAAGCCATATTACAGGTTTAAATGTAGTCATCACAGTATCAAGAGAAAGTTTGCTTATGAGTATTGATAATGCATACATACTAGTAAAATACATATTCTGAAGCTGGGATTAGATTCAGCAGAGAAACCCTAAAAGGCAGGTCTATAGCACTGACCGTCCTCTCCTGAATCTTAGCTATCTCTTGTCTGGTAATTTTCTGCTAAATAAAAAAAAATAATAATTTTTTTTAAAGTTTGGTTTAATAGTAATTTGAGATCTGACTTAAAGGCAATGTCGTCTTAGGTTACTGCTTCTTAAGCCCTGGATTGCGACCAAAATGCGGATCCTTGTGCCATTTAGTGAGTCCCCTCTGGTAGGAGCAAGCACATCATATTGCTATCTGTCCAAATGTAGCTGTTTACTGGATCAGCACTGCTTTCCCAGTAGAGTGGAGACCCATGAGGCATTTGGGGTATAATCATATATTAATTATATCACACATTAAGAATGTGTTGTTGAGCTAAGCCGATAAACTAATGTTATGTACATAATCGTTAACAACAACAAAAAATATGAATATATATATATCTCAGATCAATGCACGGACTGGCATATACATGATTTGCAACTATGTAATGTAACAGTTGTTTAAAGATAACTTTTAAACCAAAAATTACTCTAACACAAGAAAATGAGGTTTGTTGTGGATTAATTGTATACTTGCTATCCTTCTGTAAGTTTATATGTGTCTAGCAATTTGTCATCTTCTGTTGCCAACTGACTATTGCTGTCTGAAACTAGCTTGAATAGTGGTATGTCAAAGAGCAACCAATCACGAA
The DNA here is from genome assembly GCF_036172605.1 of Pelobates fuscus. Classification (NCBI taxonomy): domain Eukaryota; kingdom Metazoa; phylum Chordata; class Amphibia; order Anura; family Pelobatidae; genus Pelobates; species Pelobates fuscus. The sequence goes on from NC_086317.1 coordinate 453,447,453, forward strand.
GGTTCTATGTAAGCTAAAAAAAAAACATAAATAAAGAAAGTGGTCTCACAAATGTGCACACACTGAGATGAAACTGCCTAGATTCCTTTTAACGTCCTACCACATTCACAGTAGTGAAGTAGTGCAAAAAAAAGAAAGTGGTAATTCTTTGGACACCAGCTAACAAGCAGAGCCAGGCACATACTTTCTCCTAGTTCTATACACCCTGTATAGCGGGGCAACATGGATTGAAAATATTAAACAGGGAATCATGCGGACATCTTGGGGAAATCTCCCCCAGACATATTGGTTAGGAGACATGGTATAATGTTATACACGCGAAGTGGTCTACAAATGTTAAATAATATGTAAACCAATATCTGCATTTATGTCTACGTTTTTCAAGGCTTAACTAGTTATTGACTCTGAAATTTAAAAGCAATTTGAAAATGCATAGACCAGGTATTTTAGTCAAACAAACTAGTATATGTAGTGGTTCCAATCTCAATTCATTAAAACTCCCAACATAAGCTTTCAATGATGTCCCAAATGAAGCCAATGGGAATGCATCTCGAGAAAACATTGAGTACATTTCACAAGTCAATTTTAGTGAAGTGAAGTCAATATAATATCTCTAATGTGTCCCAATTTTCAAGCACAAGAAAATCATGGAAAGGTGATATTTGAAAAACAAGTAGTAAATGTAAACAGTAATAAACTAAATGGTGGTACCTATATATTTGCTGTCTAACAAAACTCTTAAAAACAGATATGCTTTTGCTGAAAGCATTTTTATACAAAAGTTGCACATATTATATAACAATCTCTTACAAGCAATGATATCTTATATTCAGGTTTTTGAGAAATGTTTTGTTGTAGGCAAACATTTCAATACACATGTAAAACAACTTAATTCATGAAAGGCATATTTGCGAGATCACACTGTTGCTGGATGTACTTGGGTGCATGATGAATGATGTGGTTAATAGTTGGGTGAAGTGGGAGACGGAATCATTCCAATTGCCTCGAGTGTTGTTGTGTAAACTTGCTAGCTAATGAGTTTGCCAACATGAATGGCATACGCTCATTTCTGTCTGGTTGGCAAGTTAAAAAGATATTTCTATTGAAAGAAGTAATTGCCAACATAGCCTGGGAACTTATAGTACTCATACATTTTCACTCACATTTTATTTTATTGTATTTTATAATATGTAGGCAATTATTATAGTGTCTTTATTTTGTCCAGAGAAGACATAACCTTAAAGGAACAGTCAGTTACAAAATATTGTGGATCAAACTTTAGTTTTTGATTCATATTGCTGAGTGGCATGGTATTTTTAAGAAAAAAAAGTATATATGCCTGTTTATCATTTCTATGATGTGTATATTTACTTATATGAAGGGAGCATGATGTAAGAATCCTAGTCTATATAAACAGAGTTTTACATTCATTATTATTATGTAGCACTACCATATTCTGCAACACTTTACAATAATAGAAATCATATATTTAGAGGTTAATTGGGCCTTGTACACATGAGCTTACGTTCTATAAGGATTTGTGGTAGGCTGACATATTGTCAGGATTACTAGTTGATCCAACACACAGAACTGTATCACACCTAGGACTAAAGGTAACATCTTACCAGGCCTTAGAATGGCCGGACTTAACGTACCAGAGAATAGTCAGGATACTTGCCGATGTCAGGGACACAGAATGAGACACAACGATGAGGGAAAGCCAAAAGTCAAGGATACAAGAATACAGGGAAGTCAAAACACCCTGCAATCTCCTTTACATAGGAAGAACCATACGGCCCCTAAATGTACGGATTGCGGAACATGTCCGCAATATCAAAAAAGGTCTGGAAACGCATTCTGTTTCTCAACATTTTAAAACCCAACATAACCAGGACCCTATAGGACTACTCTTTTGTGCAATAAAATTAGTTAAAAAGGACTGGAGGGGAGGCAACTACATTAATAAACTAGGTAAAGAAGAGATGAGATTTATTTTTAACTTCAATACCCTCATACCCAACGGCCTCAATGCAGATTTCGAAATATGTCATTTTTTATAACATCTTTTACCCTATATTCTGCTAGTATTATTACTAGTTAGACATATTAGGACGTTCTGCAACCTATAATTTAATTATTTATTTTTTATAAACGCTAGATATATGTTTATGCCTACATGCATCGTTTTTAAAAATAGTTTTTTTAAAAATATGTCTTAGATTCCGTTTAAGGAATCATACTATTTCCATTTGTACCTCATATTTGCCACTTAGTTAACTAGCCAGATCACTATGGAATTTGAAGACCTTACCAGTATTGAATACGAACAAAAGGCTAGATATTATCTTCAAAAGATATATAGTAGTTATTTATTTAACAATACACTTCCTTTTTTTTCCCTGTTAAAAGTTCTCCATAAAATTATTTACTCTTATTTATGCATTTATTACAAGTTTCCCACAATATTATCTACCTTTATATATGTATTTTTTAAATGCTGGATTTTTTAAGTGCTCTATTTATGAAAGATGACACCTGCCAATAATTTTTTTTTTAATAAGTATACTCTTTTCCCCATTGCCACCTATTTTTACCACTGACTTTATTCATGTATTTTCAGTCACTTATATGCTCTATTTATGAAGGTCGCTAACCCCTTTATTCTCCTTTATGTATTACACTAAGTGGATACTTGATTAGATATCCCCTATGTTCATTGGACTTAACAAAGAACAATAAAGTTGTTGATGATTTGGAACGCACATGCGTTCCAACAGCAGGACCGCGGACCGGAAGTGCGTCATTGACATGCGGCCGGAAATGGGGATACCGGCGCAAAATCAGAAACAAGCATCCCCTGAAGTGGGTACATAAACAGAACATCTGAAGGACACCCTTAGCAACTGAGGAAGCCCAGGACTTGGGCGAAACGCGTTTTGCAATAATTTTTTTTATCCCACAGTGGACTTATTTACTTTATCACGATTTTAGTGGATTTTATCAAGTGTGTTGTTTTTATTTTATTTTACATTGTTGTATATCCACTTTTTACTCTATCAATAAAAGGACTTAGTCCCCAATTCTATATTGGTGTGGACATTCCTTTTTGAGATTTGCGGAGCACCACCTGCACTTTGGAAGGGAGTGGGATTCCTTCTAACTATCCCACAGGCGTCTGGACTGAGCCATTTCCAATTGGCTCCCTCCTTGTGAGTACCGAGTTATATACTGTATGCTGAATTATTATTACACAGTACAATATTGCACTAGGTGCTTGTATACTTTTATCTCCACAGTTACTCCATCTACCTCAATACCACCATATTTACCCTGAACCGAATCATTCCACCCATTGTATGTATATGAAAACACTCAGGAACACACTCTCGAAAAACCACTAATGGAAACCATGACAGGGCAATGAGGAAAGGCAAGAAAGGAGTTTAAGTGTCTCCTTTAAATCCGATTGGCCGTATTCGGCCTATGACCCCAGAACGTGCGTGCGTGTCCTTTGCATGACATCACACGCACGTTGATGTCGTCAATAACGTGGGAAGACGTGGGGCTACAAATTGATATGGATACGCAGTGGCTGGCGCCTTTTAACATGCCACAGGAGCCAGATACAGTGGCACAGGGCCGCCGACCAGCATCTCCACAAATGCCAGGAAAGTAGTTCTCACGGACACCACAAGGTGAGGAAGAACATGTGACACATATATAGTTAGGTGTCTTGCCCAGGGACATTTACTGGTAAGGTGGTCTGACCAGACTTTCCTGGTTTTAAGGCATGATGTTACTTCTGTTCTAACTTTATCTTTGTTTTGCTTACAGTGGGTTTAAAAGTATAACATATCTGTTCACTTTCCCCCTTCCTTTTAGAATTTGAAATGTTTGTCGGAGACAAAATGATCCTTTAACCCCTTAAGGACACATGACATGTGTGACATGTCATGATTCCCTTTTATTCTAGAAGTTTGGTCCTTAAGGGGTTAAACTTACTTTGGAATATTAAAATAATTTTCAAATATGTATTTATGTAAATATTTAAATAAACGCAAAACTCATGTGGAAAATATAAAATCCTGTGTTATAGGACTCTAAAACCACTATCAAACTGTAAACTCAGAATAATAAAGGAGTGCTAAGGAACATCCACACAGTGCCCTTGTCATGTTTCATCTTAATTTGGACATTTACTGCTTGCAAAAGAGTGAGTACAAGCACAAATAAGGACAATTGTTTCATACTTTCAGTCATTTTATATTCCTGGTCATTATTACATTTACTCATGGGTTAGCTCCTCCCCTCACAGCAGAAAGGACAGGACGTATAACTCTGAAATTGGTAGAAATAGATCCTCCCCCTTCCCATCAGGCAGTCTTCACAACTCACATAGTATATGGGTGGGAACGTAATGCTTCCAGGTATAATGATCAGGAAAAGAAAAGTACGGTAAGTATGAAACAATTTTCATATTCATGATCAAACACGACAGCATTGGAATTACCCAAGCAGAATAACCCCGGTATTTAAATATAGTGAATATACTGGAGAATTATAGTGCCAGGTAGGATTTAAGGTTTCATACTTACAGTAATTTTCTTTTCCTGATCTTTATACATGGTAGCATTGTGTTCTCACCCATCTCATCTGCTTTAAAATTTGTGAAGTAAGTTACAAAGGCTGCCTGATGAAGATGGGGTGGATCGATTTTTACCAATTTCCGAGTTCTCAGAGTTGTATTTCCTGTCCTTTCTGCTGTGATGGGAGGGGCTAACACATAAGCAAATGCAGCCATGTTTGATTAGAAAAATCCCTTGTAAGAAGTCTGTACAATAAACATATTGATGCTTAAGGAGACGGATGGTGGATTGTTTAGCCTACAAATAAGGATTCGGGTGTTCGGTCACCTTTTTCCTTTTATCTGTTGAGTTGACACAGTGTACCTGAGCGTAAATAACTCACATATCCAGTATTTTCTCTGTACTACATAATAATCTAGCAAGTCTAATGAGATTATTCAGGATTTCATGAGCCTGGAAGAATTCAAGGAAAGCAAACAGCCCAAATCATTGCAAAATTGGATGAAAGATCGTACATGAGAAAAAAACAAAATACATTTCAGTGTTTAAAGTCTAATGTTGCATTGTAATAAATGGTCTTTTATGTAACAGAATCGGATTTTATCATTTGTGACTAGTTAAGCACTGCATGGCCCATCTGTCCATTTCTGTTGAAAACATTACACCCTGCCTGAACTTTATCCATTTTTAATGCTCAGGATAACACTATAGTACTTCGATTCTAAATGGTTTTATCTCCTGTTTTACATTAGAAGTTTAGGTCTTGTGTAGAGTGCTATAAAATAACAGATTATCAAACTAACATTCCATTACATTTCGAGATTTCCTTTTTTTTAATTTTCAAATCAAGGACACCGCTATACGCTAAACTATATTTATAGGTTTAGGTTTTTTACACGGGCAGGTGTAAATAGTTAGAATAATAAATATAATGTCCATCAGGTTTGTTGCTACGTTCTAGAAACACCTTGGCCTTTACCCTTATCCAGAGGTTGGGATATGTTACTCCTCTCTACCCGTTACAGCATGCTGCTGATGCTCTCTGGGATTAGACTGGAAAAAGCACGTTTTGCTCAGTCAGGGATTAATTGCAATCTTTTTATTCTTTATTTTAATAATTGGAAAATTCACATTACAAAGTGACAAGCCCCCAAAATCAAGTACAGAACTTCTCACAGTTTTGAATGAGAAGACAATATTCAGCTGCAAAATAATTAAAGCCGCTGAAAGGTAAAGTGAATATCAATGATTGTATCGTTATAACAGGTCCTGTCAAGAAGTGGGATATATTAGGCAGCAAGTGAACTGTCAGTCCTTGAACTTCAAGTATTGGAAGCAGGAAAAATTGGAAAGTGAAAATATCTGATTGAATTTGACAAGGACAACTCCAAAATGACAAGTATTGTGATGTGTTCCCAGTATGCAGGAGTTAGTTAGTACCAAAAGTGGTGCAAGTCAGGATAACCAGTGAGCTGAACGTTGATGCACCTGAGAAGTGAAGGTACCTGAGGAGTGAAGTTACCTGAGGAGTGAAGGTATCTGGTTTGATCAAACAGTAGAGCTATTGTAGCTTAGGTAGCTGAAAACCTTGATGCTGGTCATGATAGAAAGGTGTCCGAACACACAGTGCATCACAGTTTGCTGCGTATGGGGCTGCATAGCCACAGACCAGTCACAGTGCCCATAATTACCCCTTTCCACTACCGAAAGAGCTTTCAATGGGGATGTGAGCATCAGAACTGGATCACAAAGCAGTGAAATAAGCTTGCTTGGTCTGATGAATTACATTTCCTTTTGGATCAGGTGGATGGCCCAGTGCGTGTATATCTTTTACCTGTGGAAAAGATGGTAGTCGGATGCACTATGGAAAGAAGGCTGGCTGGTAGAGGCAGTGTTATGGTCTGTGTAATGTTCTGCTGGGAAATCTTGGGTCCTGGTATTCATGTTGATGTTACTTTGACATGTACCACCTACCTATAGATTAAATGGAAGTAAAATAAATATCCAGGCACACCTGAGGTTTCTTCTAAAAGGCAGTCTTATTTTTATTTGAAACAAGGAAGTGGAAACAATGTTTTGGCACCTCTCTGAGCCTTTATAATTTTTTTTAGACTTTATTAGACTTGCTAAAGACTCAAAGAGGAGTGTTGTCCCCACTTGCTTGTTTCAAATAAAAAAGACTGCCTTTTGGAAGAAACCTCAGATGTACCTGGATATTTATTTTTCTTTCATTTACTTTCAGGTAGGGGGAACACATTCAAAGGTCTTGTGGAGTCCATGCTTCAACGCATTACAGCTGTTTTGGCTTCATGAAGGAATAGGTTTTATATCCCTTCAATTTCTATCCCTTTTATATCCCTTCAATACTGTGGCTTCAATGCTGTGGCTGATAGATAGATGGATAGATTGACCAATGATGTTAACATTATTAGGCCTTAAATAATCACTCCAACCATCATAATCACTACAGCCCATTATCATGGGCGTCCACAGGAATTTTTCCAGTGGTGGGGCAGGGGAAGGGGGGCATAATTGTAATGACATCCATGCCTAGCCCCTTTTTTTACAGTGTCATGAAGTGGAGGGGCATAGTCATTATTACATAAAGCCAGGGTGACCAGATTATGGAAATCTATAAATCCATTTTGCACACTGCTACCACTCATGTCTTGCCTCCTGTTGTGCTCATACTTATCTTCTCTGCCTTTTCCAACTTTCTGGACTTATTTTTTACCATCATCTCTGTGTTCTTCCCATTTTTTCTCATTCAAATTTTTAGGCCCCCACTACTGGAAAAATCGTGAGTCTACCCGATTTGAAAAATTCCATAGAGAATCAATTTAACATCCCACAGGTAAACATACGTCCTGTTTACCTTCTTCTTTTCCCTTGACTACCATTCGTATTCCATTACCAAAATTTCTCTCCAACCAGTATTACAATATGGACCCATCTATTGTTAGTAGCAAGTGGCAAGGCAAATTGTAAGTGTAGGACTCACCTAAGAGGTTTTGTCTTGACGTGGCAAGTGACAAACCTTCAGTTATCTGAATATGCATAGGGATTTGGGAAAGTGCACACGTAACTTTTTTCTTTAGTTTTCATTGTATGTATCGGGGCTGATCTGTACTATAGACATTGCTGCCACCCAAGAGTAGTGGTGAGTAGTGAGCACAGGGATTCATTTTGTCTATTTGTATTTGCTTTTGTATCACACAGTCATGTTACAATGCTGCCATCCACCTCATGTTCCCTATTAAGGGTTAATAAGTGTGTAGGGGTTTAGAAAAATACCTCTCTCTGTCTCATTAGAGATTTTGCTGTATAAGCTGAAGCCTTGAGGTGGCAGGTGAGTTTACATCTAAAAGGCCATTGGAGTGATACTAAAAATCCTCCAGTTATGTAAATGTGCATAGCGATTTGGAATAATACATGGGTAACTTTTTTGGGTTTTGTTCTATATGTTGGTGTAGATGTGGACTATAGTCATTGCTGCAGCCAATGAGTAGTGGGAGACTGAGTGAAGAGCTTAATTTTTTTAATGTGCTAATATAATACTATCCTGGAACTTTGTCAGTGCCACATACTTTCATAAAACAATGGTTTTGTTTAGAGCCGGCTTCCCCAAACTCCAGCCCTCCAGATGTTGCTGAACTACAACTCCCATCATTCTCAGCCTATCTATTTCATTCATAGAATCATGGGAGTTGTAGTTTAGCAACATCTGGAGGCCCGGAGTTTGGAGAAGCCTGGTTTAGAGTAATCCATCTGTGGTGGTGGTCGTTCCCCATCCAAAAACAAAAGTGCTTAAACAAATCTATTTTCCATTTCCAAAGCCCAGCTTTCCCCTAAGCCTGTTCACTTCCACTTACTGATGCCAATAGTAGCACAGACTGAGAGGAGCACAGGGCAGCACAGAGGGGGTGCCATGCCACCATTGGCTGTCTGGCACCACCATGCTGTGTGGTGCTGTGTAAGAAACCGATTTTGTTTAGAATTGATACTAACCAGCCCAACATCCTTGTTCTGGACTAACTAATGACTCCCAATGATGCTGCTGGGTGTGGATTCATCTCTATATGTGCAGTGTTTAAAAGTGAATTGCTGCACATATGCCAGGCAGACACATCAATACCTGAAGTGGTTATGGTGCTTGAAGAAAGCCTTTCACAGAGAAGATACCACTGATGAATAACATCCACTAAAGACACTAAACATCTAATTAAACTGAAGGGGTGCTGTATTAATAAAGCTTAATCCATACATATGACAGCAATTTGACTACAGTGAAGCCTAAATGTTATACTTAAAAACGTGAAACCTGTGCAAATAATGTACACCTTAAATTTCGCCTTGTTATAGTCTGTTTAATAGTAAGACCACTGGAGCATAATGTTTTAGTACTTTTAGTGTTTGAAGGCTTCCAAGGACTTACACGGGAATTATTGGTAGCGGACAACTTTAGAGCTTAACGCGTCTCTTAGGCCATAACTTGTCAAGTGTTGATCCTTTCGCATTATAATACACAATGCTGAAAATTGACTTGGATTTCCAATATAGTGCCGGCTTTATGAAGCAATGCATTTGAAAAGCTGTTAAAACGTGTGACAATATTAACAAGAGAATAAATGGTATATGCACTAAGCAGTTCTGCTGTGTGAATCTGCATATTAATACGACTGTCTTAAATCCTCCATTTCGTCATTACAATAAGACTAAAGCTAAACTGCTATTTGAATCCACCGTATAGAAGGGTATTTTATTATTTTTTACATAAAAAATGTTTCTGTATATTGAGAACAGAATTTTTTTAAATCGCATTCATGTTTTCAGCGAGACGGGAAAACATGTTTCCTTTGCACAGATATTTTGTGAACACGTCATGTGTAAATAGCATTCTGTTAGCCAAAATTGCTAGTGAATGTTTTTGTCAAGAGATGTAGGAATTATTTTTTTTACTCCATGTATAAGATATTTTGTAGATGTCTTCTCATTTTCTTCTCAGTTTCCCCAGCACATTTTAATACTCTGATGTGCTGCTGGTTGATTGTATTTTTATCAACGGTGATACATATGTTTGTATGTTCTAGAAAAACAAATGGTGTGTTCCAAGGTCTGTTACATGTACAAAGAAATAAGAACTCTGAGAATGGACAAAAGCTTAGAGAAATCCTCACTCAGGTTTTAAAATATTTTTAGCTCACATGTACCATTACAGAGAGAACATATCCCGAAGCATATCATACTGACCCCACCCATAAGGGCAGTCCAGAACTGAAACACCAGCAAGTTCACTCTGCACGAGAGATGTCGCAACCTCAGACAATCGTTTCAGCCTTCTTTGGGCCTCGTCAGTGAAGTGTGTCTGATAAACCTCTGGGCACAAGTTAAAAGTTACCCTTTTAACTTGGGGAGACCAAGCTAATGCGTTGCAACAAAAACAGAGAATATGAGAACTCAGTAGCTTGCTCTTCAGTTAATCCCCACTCAGGCCTCAAAAATGTTGGTAAGCCTTTTTTAAGGGGTGCCCACGAAGGCATTATAGGGATTTTTCATTTCACTTATATTTTAACACTATTCTGTTACTGTATTTACAAGTTCGATACTTTGTTCTACCCTCGATACCCTCCTCTGTCTGTATTGGATACGAGTCTGGTAGTTACATTGTATGTTTTGGTAGCTATATGACTCTCAGCTGTCACATTAAATTTAGAATAGCTACTTATTGTGTTATTCATTTAATTACTGTGTCTAGACCCTAAACGCTTTAGTAAAGACCCTTTTTGGTGCTAATTACCACCTGCGCCATTTGGATTACCTTTTTAATATTGTTAATAAATGTTTGGTTTTATTGTACATACTTCTGTTGATTATTCTATTAGTTTGGTTTGCCTTTTATTATGAAAGTTAGAGTTGGAGTGTACTACCTCCAATCACCTTTCATATATGTTTGTTTTGTTTATTTTCATTTATTATATGTTAAACAAAACAAGATAAAGATGTTTAGATTTTTAAAAGATTAAATAAACACACTGAGAACCATACCCCCTACAGCCCATAGCAGTTATTACAGTGCCAGAATTGCCCTGGTTCCCCTCCTATGTAAGTAGTCAAACAGTTTGAGAAAGTGTCTTCTATTAGCTACACTAAGCTAAGCCCGAGTATCGGCTTAGCACTTTTAGTCAATGAGTGCTGATGTGCAATGCCGAGCTTAGTTCAGTGCAGGAACTTCTGGGGGCAAAGGAGGTGTGGCAGGCACTAGCTGGTCCAGATAAATTGTCAAACCATGGGTTCACGATTAGGGGTGCTAGGATACATCTTGCTCCATAATAACTACAGTGGTCTATAGTGGCTAGGGTCCTTGAAGGCTTCCTTTAAGCATGGGGGACTGTCCTTTGTCAAGTCCGTGAACTCTTGTACAGTATAGGAAAATAAATTAGTGTTTTACAGTCAGACTGCATGACAAAAATTGACAGGTTTTGGCATTGTTTCTATCACAGATTTATTTTTTGTAAGAGTATTTTGTTTAAGCCTTACCCTGTATTAAATAAAATATTTGAAAAAGATTAAAAAAATAAATAACAGATGAGTCGATATAGAAAATGATTTCCTACACTGGGTAGAGACTAGCACTGCACTAGGGGCGTATTAAATAGATTTCACATTATTTTGACAATGCAAAAATATAGATTATGTGGCGTGTAGTATGAAGGGAATTTGGACATTTCAGGATGTAACATTATGAAAATAAATTGAATGTGGAATAAAGGAGAGGATATTTAATAGATTAAGATATTTACTATTCAGTAAAACTAAGTCATGCTTGAAAATATCCATTAAGTCACTTAAATATTCTACAGGATAATATTGGAAATAATTTGCTCAGCAGGAGGTAGAGATCTGAGATGTTTTGTAATACTGCAAATCCTGTGAAGGATTTAGAAAAACCATGGTGTCATCTTTTAATAACACCCATTTGCTAAAACGTTAATAGAATATAATCTCATATGATAAACAAATAGACTCTAATATTCAGCGACTAATTCACCTTGAAAACGAACTATCTTTTAATTAAAAGTAAGCCTAATTGTTTTAAACACACCGTATGACTAATGCATTCTACAGTGTAAGGTACAAAACATAACATACAATTACAACTTTTATCGTGTTTATTTTAAATGCCTTAGTGTATTTGATATTCTAAAGTGTATTTTAATATAAATTCATATGTTTACACTGCTTTAAGGATACACATCGGGCAAGATGTGAGAGTCAAATGCTTCATTAATCATCACATTTTTAAACAACGTGCTAATTTTAATTGATTGTCCTCCAGGATTGTGCGTGTTCCAATGTGTTTTGCTGTGTTATCCTTTACTGTTTTGCTATTAATATTTATATAAAGCAGTATTTTTATACTGAATCTCGGTCTCTATTTTATTATGTTCCATCTACACACAATGCCCCCTTGTTGTAATACTTCCAGATAATGCTATGTTAGAGTGGGGTAGATCCGATGGCCATTCTGATTTATTAACTAAAAGAAGAAATTTGGACAGACAGATCTGATGGTCATTAATCGCACCACTTAACATTAGTGGAACCAGAAAGTATTTGTGTGTAATGTCTTAAAGAGGAATGTATCTATTGATAAAACATTGAGCGTAACAAAATGAGTTGTGTGTTATTATTATATTGTTATTATAGTTGTGTTATTTTCATGTGATTCTCCGTTTACTTTTATTTGTGTATTAAAGAAATATGTTAATTTATTTTTTCATTTCTTTGTTTTGAATGTTAAAGTGTCCCTATGGACTTTTACATTAAGCCTCATACACATTTTAAAAAACAAAACAAAAAAAACTATGAAAGTCCACTCCACTGAGCCTACTGGATGCTTCCCATAGAGACATAAATGATCTGCAGTTAACTATCTATAGTGTAGTTTGATAATCCAGTAATCCAGGGGATTCTGGGAGTTATATTTCAATTGTTTGTCTCTTATTATTATTATTATTATTATGTTATTTATGTTGCACCATCAAATTCTGCAGCGCTTTACAATGGGTGGACGAACAGACATGTAGTTGTAACCAGACAAGTTGGACACACAGGAACAGAGGGATTGAGGGTCCTGCTCACTGAGCTTACATGCTAGAGGGAGTGGGGTAAAATGACACAAAAGGTAAGGATAGTATTAGACTAGTGACAGTTGCAGAAGAGGAATCAGTCAGGAGCTATTAACAGTTTAATTGGTACGCTTTTATGAAGAAGTGGGTTTTTAACGATTTTTTTGAAGGAGTAGGTGATGATATCTCTTACAGGTGTTTTAGTAGAACAAAACTGGAAACACAAAAAAAATGTGCCAGAAAAGTTATATGACGTAAAACCATTGGTTTTTTTTTTTGTTCTATTAATAACTAAAGGAGATTACTAAAAATCAGTCAATGAATAATTTTAACATAACCTACATGTTACATCTTACATGTGTGAGTGCACGGTGTGTCCCTTAACATTAACTTTAAATAAGCTCATGAATGTTCACGTGGGGATCTTGGGACTTGAGTTACACCCCTTGGGTATAGTACTGGTAATATTTTTTTTTAAATGCCCTTCCTGGTTATTTGTATTATTTATTGTTATTTGTTGGATAGAGTCTCTTTAAAAAGTTATGCAAGAATGAAGATTATGCACAAGCGTATCCATCCATCCAACTATGCTTCTTTCAATCATATACATTATATTACATGTTTTTTTAGAAGTAAGCCAATAATAGCTACAATCAATGAACATTAATACTGCTAATAAAATTGATGGTACTATAAATGTGGGAAGGATGTATATAAAACAATAATAGAAATGCATATTCTGGGTATGCCATAATTCTTATTTTATTCTGCGTAGATTTAGAATCCAGACCAGATTCCTATCGGGCTGAGCACCCCATCCATGCACTATGGATACCCCTTTGGAGGTGAAAGCAAAAATTGTGCAGTCTCTTGAAACAGTTGAGCTACAAGTATTGCAAATTAGCATGTAAATCTCCCATTTAAAAATAATGGTAGGACCCATTGGGGTACTGCGATGTAGTGGTGGGCTTAACAAAATATGACCATATGGTGGATCTGAATCCCCATATTTGTTTGCTAAAATAGGTGATTTTAAGTAACCTTGTAAAATGTAAAGCTGTATTTTAACTTTTCTGTGTGTGCTTTTCCTTTAACTGTATTTTTTTAATACATTTTGGTCCTTACAGCAGCACCACTGCCTAGAAATGCAGGTTCTGATTGTTCCCCAAATTCTTATTTTTTACCAATGCTCTATAAATCCATACCTCTTCTATGGAAATGCAAAAACAGAAATAGTTTTAAATATTTAAAATACCAATGGATGAAAAGACTGTGAATACCAATGGTCGAAAATACTGTGAAGGACAAAGCTCTTTAACTGCCACACACAGGCAGGCCTTCTGCACAGCCTTTTGAAGCACAAAAGATGTAGAATTTCTATATACACATAGCATCCTTCAACAGGGAAGGCCTTTAGCTTGGAATATCGTTCGTTTAGTGTTTTAATTGCATAACTCCCTGAACTTTTTTCAATTGTGCAAAATATATAATCATCCCATCCATAATAGTTCAACTTTTCTAAGTAACATTTCATCTGTCATGTGTTTTTCAGCTGACATTTACTATTTTTTTTTTACTTTCTTTTTTTTCTTCTTCACCCTTTCAATGGAAAGAATATTGACCAACTCACATTGATAAAGAATAAACATGTTAATTAAGCTAAAGCGATTCTAAGTGAGATAGAAGCATGCACTTGCATTTTATGGATTAACGTATGATGAATAGACGGATGGACGGACGGACATTTTTGATGTTCCCCTTTGTCTAACTGTTTGCAATTCCTTTTAAAAAGTGTGATTGTGACGACATCAGGAATATATATACCAAGAGAAACAAGCCCAATCTTTTATGTATCTAATTTCAACCAAGTGATGAGATATATAATTATGAACAACTAGAAAATGTAAAAATATTGGATTAGGACTGCTGAGTTCTTGCTGGTATTCTCATCTCTGATCAAAGTTGTGCACTGTTCCAATAGACCCTTATATTGATATATATTGATATATATATTGATATATTTAGTCGATGTAAAGATCATAGAACCACAGATTTCATAAACATTCACATCAAATGAAATCTTTGTTGCATGTTCTGTACCCTAGTACCCTACAAAGCAGGGTGTTATAGAATGGGCTGTACATTGCAGTAGTCAACATACATGCTCAGTAAAGATTAGGAGTGGTTGTTGATGAATGCAAATGCATCAAAAGAGAGACTAATATGTTCATATCCTTTCACACATTTTTCAAGATCACGCTAGAAATTGTATTGTAACACAATGAACATAAGGTTGAAGAAGCTTTTCTTAAATAAATGCAAAGTACAAACATGCTAGGATTACTTTTATAGAAGCATAATTTTCTAAACATTTATATTTGAAGGTGTATTTACATAAGTAAAATCACAAACCTCAAATTAACTTTATAATTAATTGTCTGCAACTTGTAATTCTGTGAAATATAACATATTAGTTCATTGATATATGTTGATTCCGTCTCATTCTTTCAACTAAGACAGGGGTAGGCTACCTTTGGTACTTCAGATGTTTTGTACTACATCCCTCATAATGCTCTTACACCCTTAATGCTGGCAAAGCATCATGGGAGGTGTAGTCCAAAACATCTGCAGTGCCGAAGGTTGCCTATGCCTGATCTAAGATATATGCTGCATATTAGAATGCTGATATAAAGTGTACTTTGATCTACAGATGAGAACACGTAAGGGGCTCAGTATTCTCTAAGGCAGGCTGCACAATGGTGCCCCCCCGATGTTTTTAACCACAACTCCCATGATCCCCTGGTTATCAGTCATGATTCCCTGGCTATCTGTTTCATTCAAAAAAACATGGGCATTGGATATCTGTTTCATTAAATTAGTCATGGGCATTGGCTATCTGTTTTTTTCATAGAATCATGGGCGTTGTAGTTGAAAAACATCTGGTGGGCCACATGTTGTGCAGGCCTGCACTAAGGTGAATCAGCCTAAAATGCATAGATCCTCATGGTCATCGTGTCTGATCTTAGATTTACTAAATACCTCTTATACCCTAATGAAACCCAGGTTACTTAAAGGAAGATTAGCTCGGAAAAGACTCTATTTTAAATGTATTTTAGCTTTTTATGGCTCAATGTCCTAAAAAAACATTCAAGGGTTGAACATTTTTATTTTATTTGATATCAAACTTAGAAACTAACAAACTGCCAGCTTATTTATACATAGCACATTTATGTTTATAGATCACTTACATATTTTTCAATAAACTTTGAATTCCAGCGTTGAATTCTTTTCCATGTTAGCCTGTATTTTGAACATATGTTGACAACGTACCACAAATCTGTTTTTAGTACTTTACCCCTATAGATTGTTTGCAAGGTAATATTTCCAGTTGCAAATCCCTGTATAGTACAATACTTTAGTGTAACTTATTAGTATTGCTGTATAGGATCAATGTGCCCCAACAGACATTTTACATTCTGGTTTTGTTTTTTTATACAAAAATACTTTGAAATTCGATTTCTTATTATTCCTCACATGGAACATATTTTAGTATTTTTATTTATCTACTCATCATATGTCATATCATATCATATCATTTATGCCTATGTTTGTGCCTCTGTCTAAAATTTTGCAAGAAAAGGGATGGTCGACAACACCAGCAATTTTACTTCTTCCAAAACTTCAGTAAAGAATGAACAAATAAATAACAAAATTAAATTAAGTCAATTTACATAATTTTATTTTCCTGTATCAATAAATAGAAATATATTTTCTCTAAAGCTATGTATCTTAAATGTTAATCACTACATTGCACTTCATGTAATTCAACCTAAAGATGCTCACTTTATCAGTGGGACAAAAAGCTAAGTAAATTCTGCTGGGAATCAAGTCTTTGACCCTGAACATTTGATGTACATTATCTGTACTATTGACTTGTACCTAGCTAACCAATGTTATAACAGGGTAGCTTTAAGCACACTTCAAACCTTGTTATTCAAACCTTGAACTGTGTCTGCCACCAGATACTTCCATTGGGAGCCTATTCCACTTCTGGTGGGGCTTTAGCAAACTATTTTCGAAAATGTACTTGGATATTGCATGGTTAATCTATTAATGATACCTATTTGTCAACACAGGTGTCATCTGACCACAATTAAATATATTTTAAAAAATCCACGTCCATCACATTTAACATTTCATACATACCTATAGCTGCTGTTATAAGAGCAAGTTTAATATTACTTCATTTTGGCAATTTACATACAGGTGTATCACTGTGCTGCATAATTTGGACTGAAGATTTCACTGCTTAATAAATTGCTAATTCATACAACCATTATTTCTGTTTTTTTTGCGTTCAGTTACTTATTTGGTATTGCCGTCTTTAAGGATAACCCACAATTTAATTTAAAAAGCTTGAGTTAAAATGTCAAGACTCATAATGGTGATGCCATAAGGGCAAAGCATCAATACAAGCACAGCACAGTTGTTGTACACTTTATCATGCTATCTGTCATTAGAGCATAGGGTGCAATATGAGATAATTTCCTTAAATTATATATTACCGTAGACTAAAACATTTTTGAAAAAAAAAAAATTCTCAATAAAAAAAAAAGTAAAACATTTTGAAATGTAATACAGTAAATCCACATACACAATAAATTGAATATATGTTACGTATTAACAGAAAAGACACAATTAGAAAAATATCATTGGTATGGCAAATTACTTAACTGGTATAATAGGGCTACCAGCATAAATCAAATTACTCTATACACAACATATTACATGACACTTTAAACCTGCAGCACCAAAAATATAGAATTATTAATATCTAAACTAAAACAATTATAGGTTTCCAGACACATGTTAAGATAGTCGTGTTATCGTACTTATTATGATTATTTTATCAGCCATGGAAGAAATAAAGTCTGATTCAAGCTTGACAAGATTCAGATGCTCCAGTCAGCAGGTAGTTGAATGGATTACGTAACCACGGAGCTATCTCCCCAATAACAAATTAAATGGCGTATATTATTTAATAGCCTCACTAATTCCCTCCCTCATTATTTACTGATCTCCTTGGATTTCATTGTGCCAATTACTCGTTATCACACCTCCCACTCTCCTTTTTTTCAGTTGTAATAGAAACTTATTGTGATTAATTAAGACTCAATATTTTTTAGAAGGTTCTTGTATATATGTCAATTTGGATAGTACGTAATGGCAAAGTTATCAAGTATGAATTATTTTACCATAAATCACAAAATATACTCTTTCATATGAATTCACTATATATCCTAGTACAAGACAACATTTCAGCTCTGATATGCTAAATCTCAGCTGTTTTCCACTGTAACACGTGAATGGTAAGGTTGGATTCTGCCCTTAATAGCATGACTCTATGGATCCATATGTCAGTAATACGGGCTTAGGATCCATTGAGGAGGCTGATGTTCCATGTCCCAAAGTAAACAAACTCAAGCTGGTTCAATGAACTTTGTTGTGACTGCAGTTTATTCCAGTATCCTATACAGTCCCAAGATTCCAGACTCTTTGAAGACTTTTTGGAGGAGGTGTAATGAGGAGGTTTGAAGCATATGTAAAAGTATGGCTCTTGACATTCCATCTAATTCATAATGTGACGACTTCAACAAGCTCTACAGGGAGTGCAGAATTATTAGGCAAATGAGTATTTTGACCACATCATCCTCTTTATGCATGTTGTCTTACTCCAAGCTGTATAGGCTCGAAAGCCTACTACCAATTAAGCATATTAGGTGATGTGCATCTCTGTAATGAGAAGGGGTGTGGTCTAATGACATCAACACCCTATATCAGGTGTGCATAATTATTAGGCAACTTCCTTTCCTTTGGCAAAATGGGTCAAAAGAAGGACTTGACAGGCTCAGAAAAGTCAAAAATAGTGAGGTATCTTGCAGAGGGATGCAGCACTCTTAAAATTGCAAAGCTTCTGAAGCGTGATCATCGAACAATCAAGCGTTTCATTTAAAATAGTCAACAGGGTCGCAAGAAGCGTGTGGAAAAACCAAGGCGCAAAATAACTGCCCATGAACTGAGAAAAGTCAAGCGTGCAGCTGCCAAGATGCCACTTGCCATCAGTTTGGCCATATTTCAGAGCTGCAACATCACTGGAGTGCCCAAAAGCACAAGGTGTGCAATACTCAGAGACATGGCCAAGGTAAGAAAGGCTGAAAGACGACCACCACTGAACAAGACACACAAGCTGAAACGTCAAGACTGGGCCAAGAAATATTTCAAGACTGATTTTTGTAAGGTTTTATGGACTGATGAAATGAGAGTGAGAGTGAGAACCTGTGGTCCATCATCAAATGTGAGATTTACAAGGAGGGAAAACAGTACACCTCTCTGAACAGTGTCTGGGAGGCTGTGGTTGCTTCTGCACGCAATGTTGATGGTGAACAGATCAAAACACTGACAGAATCCATGGATGGCAGGCTTTTGAGTGTCCTTGCAAAGAAAGGTGGCTATATTGGTCACTGATTTGTTTTTGTTTTGTTTTTGAATGTCAGAAATGTATATTTGTGAATGTTGAGATGTTATATTGGTTTCACTGGTAAAAATAAATAATTGAAATGGGTATATATTTGTTTTTTGTTAAGTTGCCTAATAATTATGCACAGTAATAGTCACCTGCACACACAGATATCCCCCTAAAATAGCTCAAACTAAAAACAAACTAAAAACTACTTCCAAAAATATTCAGCTTTGATATTAACCCCTTAAGGACTGGACTTTTTTTGCGATGTTGTACATTTGCGACCAGGCATCTTTTTGACACTTTTGTGGTGTTTGTGTTTAGCTGTAATTTTCCGCTCTCTCATTTACTGTTCCCATACAAATTATATATTGTTTTTTTCAGGACAAAAGGGGCTTTCTTTACATACCATTATTTATATAATCTCATCTAATTTAATTTAAAAAAAATGAAAAAATATGATGAAAAATTGAAAAAAATACACGTTTTTTGAATTTTATGTGAAAAATCTTTTACTCATCTACAAAAGCGAATGAAAAAAACTGCTAAATAGATTCAAAATGTTGTCCTGAGTTCAAAAATACCCAGTGTTTACATGCTTTTTGCTTTTTTTTTGCATGTTATAGGGCTATAAGTACAAGTAGGATATTGCGGTTTCAAAACATACATTTTTAAAATGTATCAATAGTGACATTGTAACACTGTTATCTGTCATAAATTGCTAAATAACACCCCACATGTACATATTTTTTTAAAAGTAGACAACCCAGGGTATTCAATATGGGGTATGTCCAGACTTTTTTAGTAGCCACTTAGTCGCAAACACTGGCCAAAGTTAGCGTTCATATTTGTTTGTGTGTAAAAAACTAAATTGAACGCTAATTTTGGCCAGTGTTTGTGACTAAGTGGTTACTAAAAACGACTGGACTTACCCCATTTGCAATACCTTGGGTTGTCTTCTTTTGCAAATGGTATGCCATCATGGGGGTAATTCTCATTCCTGGGCTACCATACGCTCTCAAAGGCAACGTAACCAACCTGGCCATTTTCAATGTAAAAATATTTGACCTATATATTTGACCCTGTAACTTTCAAAAAGGCTATAAAACCTGTACATGGGGGGTCCTGTTCTACTCAGGAGACTTTGCTGAACACAAATATTAGTGTTTCAAAACTGGAAAATGTATCACAACAATTATATCATCAGTAAAAGTGCTGTTTGTGTGTGAAAAATGCAAAAAAAGTCACTTTCACTGACAATATCATCGCTGTGATATGTTTTACTGTTTTGAATCACTAATATTTGTGTTCAGCGAAGTCTCCCGAGTAAAACAGTACCCCCCATGTACATGTTTTAGGGTGTCGTAGAACGTTACAGGGTAAAATACAGTGATAGCAAATTAAATTCTCTGGTCTTTCGGCCTGGGTTGGCAGGCAGGTCCCTTAAATTGCAATCAATAAAATAACTTAATTATGTAAAAATATTACCTAAATACGCACGTAGAATTTAAATATATATGCATATTTATATATTTGAAGTCTACGTGTATATTTATATAATTATTTATGTAATTTTGTATATCGACATATGAATAGTTCGCATTCTTTTTATTTATTTAAATATACATAGATATATATACAATTTCATTCTAAGTGTATTTTGATATAAATATATATATATTAATATCAAAATACAGTTAGAATAAAATTTCGTATAGATATATAATTTTTTTTCAATTTTTTATTATTATTTTTAATTTTTTTAATTTAATTTAAATTATTTATTATTCGTATTTTATAATAATATATATATACAATATATATAGTTATTATATATATTATATATATACGTGTGCAAATTAATTATAAGTGTATTTTTATATTAATATATGTACATATTAATATAAAAATACACTTAGCATGACATTATATATATGATATATAGACATATATTATATAGGTATAATATATGTCTATATATCATATATATATACACATATATAATAATATTTTTTTTTTATTACCTTTCACTTTAATTTTTTTTATGATTTTACAGCAGCAGGGAGACTGCCTGTCAGCACAGACAGTCCCCCTGCAGGCAGAGTCTAGGACACCTATTGTGACCATGTGGTCGCCCTGTTGGGCGATCACATGGCCCCAGGGGTCCTAAACCGCCATGGGGAGACTGTCTGGGCTGCAGGCAGTCTCCCCACACCGGGAGCACCGCCGATCGCCGCCGGGGGAACGACGGCGATCGGGTAAGTACATTTTAAATTTAGGACGGTTCAGGACCGTCGTCGGTCGGCAACGCAAAAATGCCGATGACGGTCCTGAACCGTCCTGCGTCCTCAAGGGGTTAATGAGTTTTTTGGGTTCATTGAGAACATGGTTGTTGTTCAATAATAAAATTAATCCTCAAAAATACAACTTGCCTAATAATTCTGCACTCCCTGTAGAGGCAAATTGTATCCGAACCCATTTTATGTACATGACTAAAGATACTATAATACATGCCATTTTGGAGAGTTTATGATGTGAAAATGGTTAAATATGAATTATTTCTATTGAACTATGGAAATATGAATTCTATGGTAGACTCAAATATATTTTCTGCGTATCCATTAATGTATCTATCTATCTGTCTATGCATCTCTGTCTGTTAAATCATATACTGTTTTCAATATTCATGTGTTGCGTAGTATGTTAAACCAATTAAACAAATATCACACACATGCACACAGTATAACGAGCATACAAAATAATAGAAAATAGAGTATTTGAAAAGCAAAGGACAAAGAAGAGAAAACAAGAATGACTAATAAGCACTCTCATTCCAAAGATATCCTGGTTTAAATTCCTTCTTAGCATTTAAAGTAAGTCGCCTTATCTCCCAGACAACAAGAACTAGAATTTAAACACAAAAGGGCAAATATTTCTGTGTAACTCTGGACGCATAGTCAGTCATAGCTATAGGAAAATAATGACATTATTACACTTCATACAACTGACAAGTAGATTGCAGTTAGATGGATACATTTGAGCAGAAAACACTAAAGGTTGTGCTTCTATTTCTAAACATTGTACTCTTTTGTAGTCAAAAATGCTGGTGATTGTTTTGCTGCCAATCTTAAAATAATTTTGAAAACTGTTACGCAACATAACAATTTCTCAAAGTGAAAATCAAAAATACTATTTCACGGAAAATCCAGCTTTATAGTAGAGGAAATCTACTGTACAAAGTGTATTTTTCTAAATAAAAATGTAGAACTTGCAATTGAAAACATATTAAAAAACAGACAGTGAGAAGCTCAATATGTTCCTTTTAACCCTGTTAAAAACACATTTTTAAAAGTAGACATCATACATTATAAAACAGATTGTTTCTTTTAATAAGTATGTCTATCAGTAACGGCCATAAAATGGTATGAAATATTTTTAAATGGCTTCTTTTACTGCAATTCAAAAACACCTTCAAATAATAAAGACAGATGTTTACTAAAAAAAATGTAAGATTTTTTAAATATTCTTTAACGCCTTAATGACATGCTATTGACGGATTATCACGGAAGGGTTCATTTTAATGTTGTAACAAATAAAGAAAAATGTGTTCTAAGTTTGTCATAAAGTCATCCTTTTACATGAACCAGTTAGCAACATGCAAAACTGTTACACCTGATTTTAAAAAGCGCATGTTTTTACTTATCAAGTAAGGCTTTTGCTGGCTATGTAAAACATGACAATAGGCCAAAGATTCTTAAGCATTTTAAAAGCAGATCACTAAAGCACTTTAACCTGCTTAAGTACTTTATGTGTGAAAAGTGTGTTCTCTCTTTTTTTTTATTTTACAACCAGTCCTGTTATTTCATGGTGCAAGAATGGACAAATACTTTTCTGCTTACCAAAATGGAGCAGACACTCTTAACCTTAAAGGGTTACTCAAACCACCATGACCAGTTCAATGATTTTAAGTGGTCTTGGTGGTAGAATTATGTATGTATGCTGCCCACTTCCTTAACCCCTTAAGGACCAAACTTCTGGAATAAAAGGGAATCATGACATGTCACACATGTCATGTGTCCTTAAGGGGTTAAACTAAACTTGACCAAAACTGAAATTCTGGTCTTTCCTCCCTCAAGTGTTGTTACTCCTGTGTCTGTCTCCCTCCAAGTCAACGGTGCTACCATCAGCTCCACCATGCAGGCTCGCTGCCTAGGTGTTCTCTTTGACTCCAACCATTCCTTCAAGCCTCATGTTCAATCTATCGCTACATCCTGTCATTTCCATCTCAAAAACATTACGCGCATCCGCCCCTACTTAACGCCAGATGCGACTAAGGTGTTGGTCCATTCCACTGCCCTTTCTCGCCTTGACTACTGTAATCTGCTTCTCAGTGGTCTTACATGCATCCAACTTGCGCCGTTAAAGTCCATAATGAATGCGGCGGCGAGGCTCATCTTCCTGTCCGCCCCCGCACCTCCCATGCCTCACCCTTCTGTCAGTCCCTACATTGGCTTCCTATAAGATATAGAGCTCAATTTAAAATTCTCGTTCTTGCTTTCAAATCTCTACATAATGCTGCTCCCACCTATCTATCCTCCCTTATACACAAGTATGTCCCGTCTAGGCCCTTACGATCTGCAGAAGACTTACGTCTATCTTCTGTCCGTACTCCCACCTCTGATGCTCGCCTTCAAGATCTCTCGAGGGCTGCACCATTGCTGTGGAACTCGCTTCCCTCCTCCGTTAGATGCTCACCCAGTCTCCACTCCTTCAAAAAATCGTTAAAAACCCACTTCTTCATAAAAGCGTATCAATTAAACTGTTAATAGCTCGCGACTGATTCCTCTTCTGCAACTGTCACTAATCTAATACTATCCTTTCCTTTTTGTGTCATTTTACCCCACTCCCTCTAGCATGTAAGCTCATTGAGCAGGGCCCTCAACCCCTCTGTTCCTGTGTGTCCAACTTGTCTGGTTACAACTACATGTCTGTTCGTCCACCCATTGTAAAGCGCTGCGGAATTTGATGGCGTTCTATAAATATCATAATAATAAATATCATAATAATAATAATAATGTGCAGTGTTTCATACTCCTACCAACACTGCACGTACTGAGATATTTGCACTTGTGTAATGAAGGCTAGTTGTGGACTGTTCTCGTCAGCCAATGTCAATTATGTGCGTATTTTACATCCATATGTCTATTTCACGTCTATATATAGAAATCTTCAACTTGCAGGCAAAGCGCCTGCAAGGTGAACCTAGATCTCTCCTCCCACACTCCATCCATGTGGGTGCTCCCTCCAGCCCTCCTCCATTGCACATTTGTTTATTTTAAAAAACACTTAATCTCTCCTTCTTCCCACTCCCTCACTCTGCTTCCCACCCTCCCTTTGTCCAGAGTGCGTGCATGAGCTCCGAGCTGGAAATAGGTCCATTCACAGACTTCTCTATGAGAAACCTGTGATTGAACTGCTCATAGCCCTGTGACATTGACGGAGGTGCTCCAGACCAGTGCCAGGAGCTTCGCCCAGTGCTCAGTTACAGGTGAGTAAAACATTTTTTTACAGGTTTTACTCCAAATGGAGGAGGAGACCTTTTCCATAGTGCCTGATAGGGCATTTTACACAGGAAAGGTCCCCATCCTCCAAAGTATGACTACAAGTCTTAATCTGCATTGGTCGACCAACCTTTAATATTGGAATCCATTCATGATCTCTATCAAACTTTTTAAAATATACTATATTAGTAGGATCTTACACTTCTCCTTCATTATAATTGTTATAATTAGGCATTTTGGAGGGACTGTAGACAGTACATTGAGCAAAATTGCAAAGATAATACGCATATCATTACATAAAAATAAATCCTAAAAAAAAGTTTAGTATGGATGTGACTCAATTCTTCAGTAACAGATGGGTAACATTTTTGTTAGAAGATAAAGAACGGGGTTTGAAGAATTTTGGATAAAATAAAATGCACACCACTACAACATTTTAGCACAGAGCTTCAAAGAATATCTTATTGTTGCTACATGATTCCCTGAAATGCAAAGGAGCATTTGTAATTCAATTAATGTACCAATCAACAAATGTATAGTAGAAAGAGTTCCTAGTATCATCATGGAATACCAAAAATTAAAAAACACATTTCAAAAAAGAAAAAAATTCTAGCAACATGTGTGCAAATTTTAGGAATAAAATACAATCACGGGCATATTAAGAGAACCTACTGACCTGTAAGCAAGTGTCGTCACAACCAGATGTGTTAATTTTTTTCTTCCATGGGACATATGGAAGATATATATGTTGGGCTCTGGGCTACGACTAAAGTGTTTTATGTTTATAGGACATATCGAAAAACAGCATCTAAGAAGAGGCATCTATTGGCTATAGCAATTTATGTAATGCATAATTTAAATGTGTTCTTCATGCGCCTAACTGACTTATTCACTATTATAAAAATCATAAATATCTATTTCAGTTCCGCTAAAACTTTTACAGGATTATTATGAGAATTGTCAGGCAATCAAGTTGAATTCAAAGTGAATTTAATTTTTAAAGGAAAACTATAGGGTGAGGAACACAAACACGTATTCTTGACCCTAAAATGACCCCCCCCTGCCTCCCCCTTCCAGCCCCTAAATATAGTAAAATCTTACTCTTCAAGTATGCAGCTGCTGGCTCTGCCCCTGATCTGCCTGCTTGGCTGACATCACCAGAAGTGATTCTATCAGCCAATTGTAATGCTTTAACATAGGATTGGCTGAGGCTGTCAAGGAAGCAGATCAGAGGCAAAGCTAGCACAGGTCAAACACAGCCCTGGCCAATCAGCATCTTCTGATAGTTATGTATTGGATAAGTGCATCGCTATGAGGAAAGTTCAGTGTCTCCATACATAGGTTGGAGACACTGACTGTCAGTACTACACACTGTGCAGCACTGCCCCAGGAATCACTTTTAGCAGCCATCTAAGGAGTGGCCAGTGGAGGTGTCCCTTGGCTGTAATGTAAATACTGCATTTTCTCAGAAATAAAATCAGTGTTACTGCAAAAAGGCTGAAGGGAATTATTCTTTTTCTCAGATTTAGAAATTAAGAGCTGGTCAGTTTTTGTTTTTGTGTATCATCATTGTGTCAGTTCCTCGGTGATAAAATTGGTGATTCAAATATTTATGATACTGAAGGGGATTGATCAAAAGCATTGGGGAATTAAGGTGACCATTGTATTTGCTGTGATCTTTGTTCTTTTTTACTCCCTCCCTATTTGATGATTCTACTCACCAGAACAAATACAATAAGCTGTAGTTGTTCTGGTGACTATAGTGTCCCTTTAAGGCCAAATTAGCCAAATGGGATGCATAGCTTACTTGGATAATTATTACAGTTCAGCTATTTTAAAATTTTTATTTAAATTTAAAATTTACTTTGAATTCACTTTGAATTTCCATCATAAACAGTATCTCTGGTCGAATAAACAAATAGTTATTATTTTTCATGTAGTATGTACACAACGCTCGTTATATCACTTTTTTATTGAGAACACAAAGAAAAGATCTTTGCTGTTTTACAAGACCTTTGTTCACGATAAACTTTAATTCAGCTACAATAACGTTTTTTTTCCCAAGAATAGCTGACTTTTTACCTATTGTTCAACATTTTACAAGGTTTATAAAAGTTCTTTTGAACTTTGTTTCTAACATGTTTTTTTTTTTTTTGGAAATATAAGAACAATTTCAACATTTCATAAACAAGCAGAATGATGCTTAAATATTATTACTGACAATTGCAAAGTGTTATGGCAAAGCATTTTCCCATGTAAATAAAAGTAAATGGCAGTGCCGACTATAATCTTTTTTTTATTAGTAAAATTGTTACCCATTTGTATTAATCATATTAACAAGTGTGTTTTCTTCCTACAGAGCTTTAAGGTGCTTAGCGCCAGGTCTCACAATTTTCAGAATCGCTGATCTGTAATAATTAGTTGCTATTGGCATTCAGCTTATTAGTACTAATTTGAATGAACTTAGTTAAAATGCTGAAGCGTTGCAGCTCAGACCTGAACCTGCAACAGTTCCAGTTGTGGCATTAACCAAATGAGCTAATTGGGTCATATCATTAGCGTGTAAGAGTGTTCAAGGTTCTCAGAAGACCCAGTACATGTGTATTTTGTGTGTTTTCAGTATCATTACCATTTAGACATTTGAAAATGCTTTTTGTTCTGACAAAATTAAGATCAGAACATATATTGTCAGAGAATTCCGAAAATGATGGAAAAAGGTGCATTCATATCCCTTTTACAAAAAAAATAAAAACCTATCAAACTGTTAGTGAATCAAGGTTGGTGTTATTTGGTACTGGCTTCTGAATTCCAAATTAAGCAAATTTGTCTGCCTGCACACACTATTCGATTTCTTTGTAATTTCAGATAAGTGAATTTTGGAATTCTAAAATTGCACCAAATTAGATTATATTGGGCAGAATTTCAATTCAGACTGCATGAATTTCAAATCTAATGCAAAGCCATTTAGTTATCTACTGGATACTTCTTAAATAACCAAATGAACATATGCTGTCATTTTCTGGTAGTGAGAGCATCTCTAAAACAAAGAAAGTCTTTGTTTTAGAGATATAAATCTGTGTGGATGGATGGATTGCTAGATAGATAGCTAGATGAATAGACAGACGGACACATAGACGGACAGACACATAGACAGACAGACAGACACAGACAGACACAGACGGAGAGACAGACGGATCGATCTGCACAGATTGCTCAAAACTTAATATTATTCTTTGTTTTATCCTCTTGCAAACAATGCATCCATGACTTATGTCTTACAAAATAAGATACCCCCAATTCCAAACCATGCACTGTGAAGTGGCTGTCAATCGATATCTCCAGTAATTTAATATCTATCTAGGCATTTTCTGTGTTGAACAAAGACTTATTTAAACTAATAATCTTCAGAGTAAACAAATATTCTCTTATGGTGAAAACTTAAAAAAACAGCCCAAGGAAAGTAGAATCCAAACAAACAAATACAATGTAACTACTTGATTATTAGCTGGGAATATGAAAACAAGGAATACATTTTGAGTATATATCCCCAAATGCCACTTAAAGAGATTGAAGGAAATAACCCTCAGTACTTCTTTGACATCTGACAATATTAAAAGGTTCCTGCATAGCTACCAACACAAAGTTGCAGAAGAAAGGAGAGCCATCCCAAACAACAAAAAACATAACAACCTCAAAACAACGTAAAGAAGGACGACAGCCTAAATGGGCAAGTAGGAAGGATGAGGTTGCTAGGTTGCAATGTTATTTATTTACATACTCACAAAATATACCTTTGCATGGGGTTTTCCAGAAGATCTATAACAGGTCTTCTTGATGACAAAATGCTGTATCCAGTCAAACTGGTATTGAATTCATGTACGATAAAGAAATTAATATGTATTTAACTTGAAAGAAAAAAATATAATAGATGTAACATTTTAAGGGAGAGAGTCAAATACAACAAATTACATGAAATGCAAATATTTACTTACTACTACAGACATTGAAGCTGCAACTAGTGAAATTTCAACACAGATTATCGCACTAAAACACAAAACAAAACACAATTACAGGAAAAATGCCAGATGTAATCTGATCTGCATGCAATCAACTTCTTCAATTGTATAACTTGCTTGTTATCTACTTACCTTGAGATAATATTAACAACTGAGAGTTTATCTATCTTCTAATAATATGTTTGCTTATAAATGCACCCAATTCGTTGCAGGTAACTCTCTGATCCATGCTAATAATTTTCGTTGTTTTGCCAACAAGCAACTGACCGTAAGGAAGACACCACTGATTCCTAATTATAACAAATAATAGTAGGAATCCTTCACTTTGAGTAGATCCCTAAACATACAGCAAACATAAAAAAACATTGTAGACACTATATATACTAATATATGAAGTGAAAAGAAAACTATAAAAATGGATTCAGATTTTTGTATGCTAGTTAATCAGCAAACAAAGGGATACATTATTTCTAATTTTATTACAAGACACGGAGGCTCGTATTTGTATATCCCTTTCTTTACTGTCCACAACAGCAGCAAAGAACAACAGAATTGGAAAGAAAAAGTAGTACCTGTCTCACATACAGGCCACGCCCCTTATATCCAGTATAATACCCTAGTTCGCCTCCCCATTTCCCTCTTTCTTTGCTGCTCCATGTCAGATAAGTACCATTATTATTATACTCTGATGATTTTTGCTTACATTCAGTTTAATTTTAATTTTAACTTTAAAGTTAATTTTAGTAATTCTATTAATTTTACTATTTTCCCGTTTTATGTATTTTATCTGGCTGAATACTAGTTTGTATTTAAACTCCCAGGTTCCCAGACCGTGTGGGTGCCCTCATAATCACTAGGGCCATTTTCTTCCCGGGTACTTCTGTCTCCATTTTCCTTTGGTGAACTCTACGTTCGAGCGTTTTCTCGCACGAACACTGGGTCTTCTATTCACTCCCCCTATTAGTCATTCTGTAGTTTGCGGCCGTTAGTTCGGTTCGGTCGACGAATGTTGGTTTCTCATGAATGGCCGCACTCACTCACTGCCGCTTAGCAGTTCGGCAGTTTTGTCCGCTCGGCAGTTTTCCCTCGTTTTAGATGAATATTTAATTCGACTTTTTTAAATGAACGGCCGTTCCTCTCTTTATTCACCCATCTATTTAGTGCATTAATTTGGATTTTTTCTTTTCCCGATTTTTTTCTGGTCAGTACACTGACCCTCCTGTTTCTCCTCCCCCTGTTGGGACCTGCCTTCCTCCTACCAACGGTCTGGGCCCTGGTGAGAGTCTCTTTCTTTTGTCTGTCAGCATTTTAAATACTTTTCCTCTATCTAACACTAGAATATTTCAATTCTGTCATCACTTTAACAGTCAGTTTGGGGGAATTACTCTCACTGACCTTACCCCTAGCAATTTTATTACCATGCCTAAACCCAATATGCCGATCTCCCCTGCCCATACAGATGGGGACAACACCACCCCATTAGGGGACACCTCGGCCACCATGTCAAACCCGCTTTCTTCGGGTGATAACCCCCATATGTCAGAGGGACCACAATTCCCAGCGCTTCAGCGCTCTATGACCGACGCCATTATGGCAGCAATGGGATCTATGTCACCGGCCCTCTCTCAGTCCATTGCCCAGGCACTTTTGGCACGGCCTATGGACGCAGATCCCGAGGATTTAGGTGCAAACCTCACGCGCCCTATGGGACAGCCTGCTGACAAGGCACCTAGAAAGGCTACTCACAAAGCCAAACATATTTCTCTCCCTGCCTCCAGAAACACCAAGACTGGCGCACCATTGGTCGCCCCTGAAAGCGTGACCCAAGCACGCAAACGAGCCTTTCCGCGCAAGGCAGAACGGGCGCGGCTTTGGAGATGTGCGAGAGCACAAATTGAGAGCGACTCCGACTCGGAAATCAGGTCAGAGGAGGAGGCCAAGATCGAGTCAGAGACCGACTCAGACACAGAGAGACCTGAGTGGGGCACAGATCTTCTTTCCTCCATACAAGCGGAGACGTGTGGAGGTGAGACAGGGACAGCAATCCCCGCGGCCGCGGGGTCCGCCCTAGTGGATCCACTGGGAGAACAATTATTTGACCCAGACGAGCTTCACCACCCAAGGTCCGCGGAATGGCTCCCAGCGGACCACGTTGCAGGCTACCTAGAAGCCTGGGTACGACGCCCACTCAGTAAGGCTGCAAGAAACAAGCTTAGGGCAGAATGCCCCAGACCAATAGTCCCCAATAAAGTGTGCGACACCCCAGAAGTTGACCCAAAAATGACCCAGTACCTAACCAAACTGGGCTGGAACCCACGCAATGGTTTAGACTCAGCCCTGCGTGCCTGCCAAGACAAGCACTTAGACATCTTTGGCCCCTTGGCCAAACTGTTTGACCTGGCAGAAGACGCCAAAGCGGAACACCGCATGGTTGACACCGATGACCTTCGTGGCTGGGTCCAAAGAGCAATATGCATTGCCGGGAGCGTGAATATCTCCCTATCAATTGAACGGCGTAAAGCCATACTTTTTAAAATTGACCCCAAGTCAGCGAACTTGGCCCTCACGGAAGCTGGTAAAGATGCCCAGGGCCCTCTGTTTGGGGACTCATTTATTAAAGATTTGGGGCGTTATGTGGGCACGTTCACTGCCCTTGATAAGGCACAAACTTCTATGAGAAAGGTTTTCCAGGGACGGGTCTCTACCAGGGACGGCAGATTTAGGAGCCGTCTGGCCGGCCGGAATTATTTCCAGTCCCGAGGTGCGGGACGAGGCTCCATTACTCAACGCCCCCATCAATCATGACACAAGGGGCCGATCTCCATTCTTCCCGTCCCGCGGCCGGTAATGGCGCTCAAGAGGTTTTCCGTGGATATACTGGCTCAAGACGACCTTACGGTGAGTCTTTACAATTCTCACACTCTGTGCACACATCTACGTTTTTCTCATGTTTGTGTAGAGGGCAGACTCCAAAAAATTTTCCCAGCATGGTCGGGCCTGACGTCCGACACTTGGGTGCTCAACACAATACGGGGGTTTCACATAGAGTTAGTGGGGGATCCGGTAAGTATCCCCTCCCCCAGACCACTTCGCCTCTCTCGGCACGATCGCATGTTGATCAACGAGGAATTGCTCGACCTCCTAGA
The DNA here is from genome assembly GCF_036172605.1 of Pelobates fuscus. Classification (NCBI taxonomy): domain Eukaryota; kingdom Metazoa; phylum Chordata; class Amphibia; order Anura; family Pelobatidae; genus Pelobates; species Pelobates fuscus. The sequence goes on from NC_086317.1 coordinate 453,479,411, forward strand.
CAAGAGGGCTATAGAACAGGCACCCATGGCAACGCTGGGGTTCTGCGCAATGTATTTCTCGTGGAGAAAAAAGGTGGCCTTATGCGCCCGGTTATAAACCTGCGCCCCCTCAACACCTTGGTAAAGTATTGTCATTTCAAAATGGAGTGTATACATCTCCTCAGAGACCTACTCCAACACAGAGATTTGTTGGCGAAATTAGATCTCAAGGATGCCTATCTTACAGTCCCGGTGTCAGAAACATCTCGGGACCTCTTACGCTTCCAATGGCGCAACAAGACCTGGCGTTTTACCTGCCTCCCCTTTGGCCTCTCATCGGCCCCGTGGTGCTTCACCAAGCTCCTCCGCCCGGCAATGGCCTGGCTGCGCAGTCGAGGGATAAGACTTATCGTCTATCTAGACGACATCCTACTCATGGCTCAGGCTCAACTGGTCCTCTTACGACACACCAAACTGGCAATAGATCTCCTTTCCCGTCTAGGGTTCATCATCAACTGGGAGAAATCCCGTCTGACCCCTACAACACGGATAGAATTCCTATGATTTATGGTGGACTCACTTCAAGAATCCTTGAGCTGGCCCACGAGCAAGGTTCGTGTGATCCGCAAGGAGCTGCGCAGGGCACTCCTCTGACCGCAACTCACGTTGCGACAATTAGCTTGCTTGATCGGCATTTTAACATCCTCCATTCAGGCGGTATTTCCCGCCCCTCTACATTACAGAGCCCTACAATGACTCAAGATTGTGCACCTACGGGAAGGCGCGTCCTACGCGGACCTGGTGACTCTGGACAGAGAGAGACAAAAGACGAAATCCGCTGGTGGATTCTCAACCTGTCTGCTTGGAATGGCAAGGCGATCTTCGGCTCCCTCCCGGAGTTCACCATAGAATCAGATGCAAGCCTACAGGGATGGGGCGCTCACTGTGCAGGCGTCTCTACGGGAGGTCGCTGGTTGGAAACCGAAGCCCGGTTACACATCAATGCCTTGGAACTCCTGGCGGGCTCCTTCGCGGTCCGCAGCTTCGCTAAAGATCAGGCACATGGATGTATCCGCCTCCGCATGGACAATGTCTCAGCAGTGCGGTACATCAATCACATGGGCGGTACCCACTCGGTGCTCCTGACCGGACTAGTGAAAGACTTCTGGGAGTTCTGTCTGGAATGGAACCTGATGGTTCAAGCGGAATATTTGCCGGGGTTGCACAATGTCCAGGCGGACTGGAGTTCTCGCTATCTCTCGGATGCCAGCGACTGGAAGTTGGACGTGGAGGTATTCTCCACCATATCATCTCGGTGGGGTCCTTTTGCTTTAGACCTTTTTGCATCCCGACTCAACGCCCAGCTCCCGCGTTTCTTCAGCTGGAGACCAGACCCATCGGCAGAAACCGTGGACGCCTTCCTGCAGAATTGGCAAGACGCCCTACTATATGCGTTTCCCCCATTCTCGATGATTCCCCGCACCCTCATCCAAACCCGCCACCAGCAGGCCGAACTAGTCCTCATCGCCCCTTTCTGGGGGACGCAATCATGGTTCCCACAGCTATTGGAGATGGCGGTGGATCTTCCCAGATTGCTGCCAACCTTCCAGGACCTTCTCAGGAACCCGTTAGGGGATTGTCACCCCCTCCTGGTGGATGCCTCTCTCAGCCTACTGGCCTGGCGCATTTCAGGGGACCCTGGGAAATCCGAGGTGTTTCGGACTCTACTCGACGACTCTTGGAGGATGCATGGGCTCCGGGCACTCGACGAGCATTTGGGTCAGCCTGGAGAAATTGGGCTAGCTGGTGCATGGCTAGGAACGTGGATCCCGTTTCAGCCCCTGTGACACTCATTCTGGATTTCCTCACATCCCTCTTCAAGGAAGGGAAGGCATACCGAACGATCAATTTATTCAGATCGGCTATTTCCTCTACACATTAAGGCTTGGACGGAAACCCAGCCGGTCAACACCCACTAGTGTGCAGACTCCTAAGGGGCTCCAGACTTTCCCGACCACCCAGGCCCCGTTACTCCTCCACTTGGGATGTTTCCACTGTTTTGTCCTTCCTTCTCGCCTGGCCTCCAAATCCGGACCTCTCCCTACGCCAATTACCAGCCAAATTACTTTGTCTCCTTTGCATTATATCTTGCAAGAGAGTATCGGACGTCCGGGCCTTGGACCTCGACACTAGATCATACACCCCTGACGGGGTAACGTTTACCATCAATAGACGAACCAAAACATCTGTTAGATCGGTTTCATACCCGGCTTTCCCATCTACACCAGCACTGTGCCCGGTGGTGTGCTTAAGAGAATACGAGGATCGCACTCGTACTAACCGGATGGTGTCTACACACCAGCTCTTCCTCTCACTCCGTCCACCTTGTAAACCGGTGGTAAGCACTACCCTATCCCGTTGGTTGAAGTGGCTACTCGGTTCAGCAGGTATCGATACCTCCATCTTCGGGGCTCATTCCGTAAGGAGCGCCTCAGCCTCCGCCGTTATCACATCTGGGGCACGCCTGGAGGACCTTATGAGGATGGCTGATTGGTCAAGAGAGTCGACATTCCGAGAATTTTACTTTCGCCCGACTACTCACCTGTTTACAGCAGTGGTGGACCAGCTTTAAATTTGCAAATACTTGCCTCCGTGTCTTGTAATAAAATTACATGATTTTGCTATTGCATGACGAAAAGTCATGATTTTACTAAAGACACCGAGGCGAGTATTGTCCCACCCTACTTGCGTAAGTATGTCAGGGTTTTATTCCGCACATTTTCCCACCCACATCGTCTGCATACGGACAACTACGGACAGGTGGTAAGTGGGACACTTGCTTGCACTTATGTATGTGGTTCTTTGTCTTATAGATGCAATGGCACTGGCATGACGCTCAGGTGAGATTATGTATGTTCGGCCTCTTCCGGCCTTGATATGGGTACACAGATCTGATTTAACCTCTGGGTTCCTGTCGCTTGTGTTTTCACAGCCTGACCTGGACCTGCATCAATCAGCCAGAGACACGCTGCCACGCCCGGATGAAACGTTCTCATCCAGTGGAAACGGCTCATCATAACCTATTTATGAACTTGCTTCCATGGGACTCACAGTTATGCGGGTTACAGAAAGCCCGAAGTGTTGTTGACAGTTACCTACATGTCCTATTCTTACGTTTGTTAAATTTTCCGTGTAGCACCTTCAGAAAGAGGGAAATGGGGAGGCGGACTAGGGTATTATACTGGATATAAGGGGCATGGTCTGTATGTGAGACAGGTACTACTTTTTCTTTTCAATTCTGTTAATGTTCTTTGCTGCTGTTGTGGACAGTAAAGAAAGGGATATGCAAATACTCACCTCCGTGTCTTTATTAAAATCATGACTTTTCGTCATGCAATAGCAAAATCATGTAATTGTTTTTGCCTATATTTAAGCTTTTAACTACAATCTACACTTTAAGAATCTAAACTATTATACATTCTTATCTCTACACCACCAGTGGGATTATTACCAGCTGTACATATATCCATATAATGAATGTATACCTTATGAAAGATAACAGTATTTATGGAGGGTTTGCCAGTATTTGTAAATAGCAACTGTACATATGATGACATTAATCTAGAGCAATGGTACATATGATGAAATTAGTCTATGGAAAACAATTGTACTTACATAGAATCACTTATTGTCTGCATGTTTCTAAAATATTATATTAGGTTAAGGAAATAATAAATAAATTTCTTCATTACTTTGTCATTGATATTTGTCATATTTGACTTGAGTGCGGTATTCATTTTTATATATTTCTAGATATTATGAGGTCCTACCGGGGTTAACCTCGCATACCTGCACCCAGCACGAGATTGAGTGCCGGCACATCTTGTATTTTTTGTATTATACATTCTTATTTTATATTAGTAAGCAGTCACCATAAAGATTGGAAGCCCAGCATGTCTGAATGTGTATGATTTAATATGCACAAGTGCCCTTCAAGACGTCAAATAAGTTATATGGGATTGACTATAATGTCTTAGTCACTTCCTGGTTCCTGAAGATATCACTTTAGCCCAGAGCTTTGTTCCAGTGGAATTCTTAGATAATGATCTGTTTTTGTTAACATAAACAGAACATTAAAGCACTCAGATATACACATGTTTTAGACTGAAGTTGTTCAATTAGATTGTTTGTTAAATATTAACATGTAATAAAGTAATTGTTACTTTTCAACATGTTTTCTGATAGTCTTTTTTAACTTAATGTATATACCATTTGAAACAATGAAATACTAGTCATGTTTTCTCGATAACCAGCTTTAGTTGTTTCTCTTCTGTTTGCGTGAAATCTAACAACAGAATAATTGCCAACATTCACTATTACTTGCATAAAAAGGCACCGTTAGTCACACAAATTAATAGCAGTGACATGAAGATAATAATGTTCATGACTATCTGCAATGGAAGTTTGCAGATTTTTCCTGGCACTTCATCAACATTGCTTTTGTTAATTATTATTATGATGAATAATGTAAATAACAAACAAGTTATAATCCATAATGAGGTACCTATCCTTATTTGATTCCATAGAGCAAAAACAGAAAAAACGGACGTAGAACTCAAAGAACAACCATCAAATCAGCAGGCTACAGACTCTACTGCTACTAGCCCCCGTAAAATATCCAAATGCAATGTTCTGGTCTGCCCAAAGATTGCCCTATTAAAAGACCTAAGTAAAGGAATGGATTCCAATTACTGAAAGCTAACTGATGATTTAGTAAGCAACTAAAATACACTAAGTGCAATGTTTTGGCCATTAGGCATGCATCCTCTGTGTGTCTTCTGAGTGTGGTGGGTGTATTATAGTGCGCAAGTGAAAAGGATTTGTCAAGCTAATAAGCAAGGTGTTCAAAGGCACACGAAAATAGAGTAAGATTAGATGTTCTCGCATGGCATTATACTCAGTTCATAACAGCTTTACACACTTATACAGCTTTATGCAGTCTGTACAATCTTATTCCACTAGTTAGCTCATGTAACTGTTGTGTACTGTATTTTTTATCCTTATGCTTGTTTCGTTTTCATTTTTTTTTTGAGTAAACTTTTCTCTCTTATAAAAAATAAATTTCAAAGAAAATCAGATGGCAAAACAAGTAGTAATTAATTTACTAATTCATCACAGAAATATCAATCAACCATTAATATTGTGTTTGTTAAGTGGTTTGAGTGAATTCCAACAAAAGCAAAAACAAAACAGAAAAACTATTTTCAAACAGATTAAAATATACTATCCTTGTAAAAATAGATATAGATTTATTTCCAGTGACTTTATTTGAGCCTAAAATGTTCAAACTAGTTTTCACTGTTTAGTAGCTCACATAACTGGTATGTACGGGCTGTTTTGCTCAGCTTTTTTCTTTTTGTGTTGAGCAAACTTTTCTCTCTTATAAAAATTAAGTTGGAAAGAGATTTAGACAGCAAAACAAGTTATAATTAATCGACTAATTCATCACATCTTTTTTTTTCTTCATCTCAAACCGGTATGTTAGGCAATATTTGATTTCATTTGAAAAGAAATATCAATAAACCATTATTATTTGTGTTGAATGGTTTGAGTGAATTTCAAGTAGTTTAGCAAAAAGAAAACAGAAAAAAAATATCTATTTTCAAACAGCTAAAAATACATTATCTTTTTCAAAATAGCTGAATTAGTGAATTTACCCAGTGCCATTATTTTGGTTGAAAATGTTCACTTTAGTTTTTCACTGGCTAGTGGTAAACATTTGGACTTCTAGGAATCTAGGTGGATCTGACAACCTCAGTTGAACTTCTGACAAATTATTGTACTTTATATGATGCATTAGTTTTGGTATAAGCACCTAACAAATTCCTGTTCCTTGTGTTAGTGATGTCAATCTGTTATACTTGGCTACATATGGCAAAACAAACAAGATTTATAGGGTATTAGCATCTGCTATCTTTGGATCCAAGTCTGTCTATGATATCAATTTGTTATCCTCAGCTAGATTTAAAAAACAGATATGATGTATTGTACGAACCAATCAGGTATTTTGCAATCTGGCTGTTTAAAAAGATCAGCATATGGGGGGGCGGAGCTAAGCGCCATGCTGAACGGTCGCACTGGAGACGAGCTCCGTGCTACAAACGCTCCTAAGTAGCCAAAAACGGGAGAAAAAGCTTGCCGAATCTACGGGGGGGGCAACCCGAAGAAGGGTGACCCTACACTTAAGAGCCAAGAGCTAAGCATTCCGACCGATATCGGAGGCTCCTACTCGGGGATAGACCTGAGGCCTACTAGAGGCCTACCCGGACAAAATAAGAGACCGCAGCAACTCACCTGGAGGTCTCCCCGACATACTTCCTCCCCCCCCCTGCCGGAGAGGGATATCCCGGCACCTGAAGCCTGACGAAGCGAAGACTAAAACATAGAGGTGACTGTCCCACTGAGCCAGCACAGCACCAGCACTACCCGGGCACCTGGGAGGTAGCTAAGATGGCCGCCCAGCGAAAGCCCCAACAGCGACGCACGCAAGTCCAAACTACCTGGAATCCCTTGGGGGACTTCGACCGACTCTGTTCGAACTTCTGGTCAATGCTGAGTGACCGTGGTATGGCTCGCCACCTGGCAGTGAAACTAGTGGCCACCTGGATCCGACCTGCAACCAGGAGGCGCCATTACCAGCATCCAATACAAGCACCCAGAGAGACAACTAGACCCCGCAAACGCCGTCGAACCCAAGGGCGGGAAGCGGCGCCATACTGCATGAGAGAGCATAATGGCCCCCACACTCGAGAGAACAAGATTGCCAAGCCGGCATCCCACACAAGCTACTCACCAGCTCCAGGAACTGACGTCCAGCGAGGTTCGCATCCATCCCCGCACAGGATGACGCCAAAACGGAGAGCTGACTCGCCGACCAACACACTCCTAAGAGACCCAGGGAGGCCAGGCGCCTGCACACCAGGGAGACCGCGCCAACTGCACCGACCGACGCAGGGGGCACACACTCAGCCCCAACACGGCATCGGCTGATCCAACAGGGACTTGGACTCAATAGCAGGCATAGTACTCGGTGTAAACCCAGCCTCATATGCCCCAATTGAACTTCCACGAATCTCTGCCAACAACGTTATTTCTGTGTTTCCACTACTGTTTCCTGTTAAAATATAACTCCAGTGGTATATCAAGTCATTTATGCTATCTAAGTTGTTGACTAGCTAGTTACTTATATTATGAGCTTTAATTAAGCGTCCACTAATGAGGGCGGCAAAAAGAAGCGTCTGTACAAACTGCTTTAAAATGATTATTATTTTTTGTTTGTTTATTTATTTATTTTTAAATGTGCAACCACACTGTTAGACAAACGTAGTACATTTATATAATGCAAGGCTAACCAGACTAACGATGTATGTATGTTTAATCTCCTGAAAAACACTGCCTAACAACCATAACTTTGTTTTGCAACATTAATTTTTCATAACCTGTTACACTTACACCCCACAAAACCGCCACTTCTCCCCTACATCTAAGTGCCTGAGTCGGCCGGACCAGTGGGCGCCACAGCGTGACCTCCCAGCCCACACCACTCAAAGCCTTAGGTAGGATGCACTGCCTCACCCTAACCCACCCTGCCCCCCGCAGCCCCCGCGGCTAGGGGCAACCATCATGTGACATACTACATGTCGCCACTAGCATGACAACCTATACCAAAGATAAAGCTGCGAGCCATTGACTGAAAGTCCCTAGCAACTGACACCCATCCCATAGGAGCACGGACCGACACTCGACTCCACTATAGGCCAAGGCACGTAACTGAGGCAAAGCGACACCCACCCCCACAACATAGTTCACTAAACCCTTGCCTTAGGTACTCTGTGCAGCAAACATGGCTCCCTTTAACTGATATCAGTACCTAACATTACGTTAAGCGGTTGTAAACCCCTCAGAGCTGTATAGAACAGCCACAATTACTGCAACCCCTACAGACTTGCCGCACAGCTTGGTCCCTGCCCACTGCATAGAAAACCGCTAGACCGCATTATATGTTTAATTGCAACATAAAGCACGTTCCTGAAGTTACAGCCAGAGTGCACGCTCTATTCATTGTTTAAATGTTTTCCTCTGTTCACAATGCTATGTAACTCAAAGCCAGCTACAGCTGGCAAGCTTACGCTCGCACTTAAAGATATAGCCAGTGCACATGGTGAGCTTATGGTCTGAATACACTATTAGGACCTTGTGTAACTCAAAGCCAACTAACTGAGCACGCCTATGCTTGAACATAAAGATAAAAACAGGGCACTCGCTGAACCCTCTAGATAGACTGTTATACTCACATGGTTTACCTCTTGACTTTACCTAAATTAAACTGTGATGTATAGTTATATCCAGCACAATAATACTTAAAAAGTGCAGTCAATTCAGAGCCACAGATGTCTAACCTTATGTACAATTTGCATACTTATTCATGCTGTTGTGGCATTGTTTGATGCTTTGTTATTCCTTGCACGCACAAAATAAAGAATTAAAAAAAAAAAAAAAAAAAAATAATACAAATTTACCTAAATTTTGAAAAAAAAAAAAAAAAAAAAAAAGATCAGCATATATCATTAAACAATTTTACGAAATACAAAAAAAAGGTTTTGATCATCAACTGTAGATAGTAATCGGCAATTATATTTTCATTACGTCATAAAAATATATATGTATATATATATATATATATATATATATATATATCCATCAATATAGATGCAAAATAAGGAAGTATTGTAGTTTAATTTAATCCATTTTTTTGTTGAACTAAGAGTAATTTGTAAAAGAGAAAAGAGGAACTGCACTCAAACATAAAAGTCACAGGGTGCTAACTGAGCATAGGTCAGCATATCCAATAAGAACAAGTATAAATGAAAAAAAATCTCAGGTACTCATTGTGATAAATCAGGCACATTTATTGGACACCGCAACGTTTCGATCTTTATCCAGGTCTTTATTAAACATTGCGATGTCCAGTAAATCTGCCTTATTTATCACAGTGTACCCAGGTCTTTATCAAGTTGTAGTCTTAACAGTCCAGGTCGAAATGTTACAGGTCCAATAAATCTGCCTGATTTATCACAATGAGTGCCTGAGATTTTTTTCTTTTAGAAGATAAATTTGTAGTGCCGGGCCTTCAGAATTACCTCCCTTTATCTTTAAAACTTCAGACTTGTTAAAGGGAGGAATTATGTAAAACTCGTCACTCAACATGTTTGTTAATCGAATAAAAAGAAGGTTATAAAAAAACTGTAATACCTCATTGGCATCATAGAAAGAGAAAATCAAATCAACATGCAACAAATCTGTAACTATTTTATTGAGAGTTATCTTCAAAATATTGTTAGTTTTTTTTTTTTTTGTTTTTTCACTTTTTACTTAAAGATAAAAAAAAGCAGAACCAGAAAGATTTTCATGGTAGATAATTTATCCAACTCAATTGTTTTGACTTAAAATGCGTTGTCAATTTAATACAATTCCACGTCTATTGCATGTAAACATTTGATGATTTTATTACAAATGCATCATTACGAGCTAGACATATGATTATCAGTAATACGCCCTGAACTATATTGAAATCACAAAGAAAAAAAAAACTTTAAAAAACACTCTTACCCAATTTACTTTATGTGAAAATGTATTCATTTGATGTTAGACGTTTTAATAACTGATTTTTTTTTTAAAATTTGAATGTATTACAAGAACAATTTGCTTAACTGTTGCTACTTGAGAAAATACTTTGAAGTTCTACAATGCTGAAAGATATGATAATGTAAAAAAAAAACAGGTAACAATGCAAATGGACACAAACTCATTTATTAACGATTAGTATTGATGATGTGGAGAGCCGCCAGATGTTTTATGTCCTTTCATCAAAAATGAGATGGAGCCTATTTAAATGTTTTAATTGGTGAAAGAGAAATGGATTTGCTTTTATCAAATCAATATTACTTAGGCCAAATATCAATTAAACTGACAGGGATTCTCCTGCTGAATGAAATAGTGGGTTTAATTACATCCCATCCCCTGATACAACTATATTATGTAAAAAAAAAAACGCAGTGCATTAAAGATGGGATTAGACAAGATAGACAGAAAAGGTTGAATTAGATAGAGCCACTATCTTTCATTTTACATCCGACAGCCAGTCGGCACAATGGAAAATAAATGAAATAAAACTCTGTGTATGTGTTATCTAAAAACAGTGGAAAAAGCTATATAGACACATATTGCAGCAAGCAGAAGTAACCGTTAGAACCAATTATTCCTATGAAGAATAATTTTCAGACACAAAAAATCTGCTTGACACATCATGTTTCTGCTCTGTTCATATGGATGAAACTTGTAATAAAAGCTTCTGACATCAGAGACTCATCGAAAGAGGTTAACGGCACTTGAGAGGGGGTAGAAAAAATTCCTAAAAAGATCGGATTTATTACAGTATATTATCACGGCAAACTGAGATAGCATATATTGTACTGAATTAATTTTTAAGATAAAACTAACAATGTTTTCAGAATGCCTTCTGACTTCTATCATTGTTTTGCTGGAGATGGTCAAAATAACTTTGATGACGTATAGTCATCAACCTTTAATGTCAAACCGTGGCAAAGAAGTAGCGGAATATTGGTAAACTTTAGATGCCTATTGTCTGCACTTTAGTATAACATTACTTAGTACACACAAAATTACTATTTTTGTATCTTAATTTAAAGCCCTGCTCACTTGAACTATGCTAACAAGTATAGTGTGACCTTTCTTTGATCCCGGGTCTATGACTACATTTTGACTGGGCTTAGCTAAAGTCAGAGGTTTACATTAAACTCTAGTGTAGGGAATCTGAAAAAGATTGCATGCTAATATATGTTGTACTTGACGTCTCCAACCTGAATCGATTGTTAAGTGATAATAGGATGTTTATGAAATTGTGGAAGTAACTTTAAAGGGTTACTCCAGCCACCATGACCACTTCAGTGATTTAAAGTGGCCATGGTTGTAAGGGTCAGCGTGTGCAGTGTTTCAACTTGAAACACTGCACATATAGATATATTTGTAATTGTGTGTCTAAGGCTAGTTGCACCACCAGCACATGTGACTTTGGAAGCCCAGAACTCTATTCTGGACTGTCATTGGCAATTCTGTGCATAAAATCTGCCTGTTGTCAGCACGCACTGCAGACTGACAAGAGATGTAAAATCCTTCCCCTTGCAAGCAGAGTGGCTGCCACGGGGAACTAGCTCTCCCCTCCCACTCACTCTGCATCCCCTCCCACCTCCTTCCATTCCACTTTGTTTTTTTATTTATTTTATTTTGAACCCCTCCCTCCTACCCACTCCTTTAATTTGCCTAACTTGGCTCATCAACCCATAGCATGTGCATGCTCTCTGAGCTGCTGAAATGGTGATCGGACCGCACAGCTCCAGTGACGTTGGTGTGAAAGCGATCATCAATGAGTTTTGCCCAGCACTGGATTCCAAATATGTAAAACCATTTTTTGTAGGTTTTACTGCAAATTGAGTGGGGGTGCCTTCTTCACAGTACCAAATAGGGTTATAGTAACCCTTTAAGAACCATACCACACTCTGTGTATGCATAAGATTAAAGCCAGAAAAGGAATATTAACAACGTTTAGTCAACTGGCAGCTGGATGGTAGTTGGGTTTAAACTTCACATGAGGACACAAGAACTTTTTAGTAGTGGTCTAGTGTCAAAGCTTCTTATTTTCTATTTCCAGGTTGCTTATCCTCAGTCTCTAGGTTTTGTAGCTATACAGACTCAGGTCCTAAATGTTTTGTAATGAACCACCACAGTTCCTTAGTCTCTTCTACTCTTTTCATTGTATTTGCCTTCTCCTTACACTAATTTATCTCTCTTGATGTCTGCTCTCTATATCATATTTCTTTCTTGCCCCAGAAGTGTGAACTACATCACAGAAAATCACAGAATATATTTAGATGTCAGTAAATGACCGATAGCAAGATATAGTCTTTGACTGGTGAAAACCATGGAAATTAAGCTGTTGTCCAGAATGAGGTGGATTTAGCTGAAAAAAAGATTGGTAGTCTAGAAATTAAGATACAATCTAGAGTTATATTCACCCTATAAGTATCTATCCCCTGCACAAATTATCCGGGCTATGGTCCCCTTCTAGAGCAATCCACTTTAACCAGGAATTGAATGAGCCATCTAGACATGGACCATGCCATTATGAAAACAGTTTAACAGCAGGTAGGTTGGAATAAATTACTAAAATCAGCTTAAATGGATAATGTATAGTTTAGTGCAATACAAACATTTCACGGCAGATCCAATTTTATTAGCCCATGTGTCATCCATAGCAACAATATAATAAAAGCCTTGCTACCCCTTTTTTTGGGTCTAAAACTCAAACTATTTTAACCAATTTATAAATTGTGACGAACTAAAGAACATAAAAAGTTTACATACTACATTAATTAAAATATAGTTGTTAAGGTAACGATAACATGTTCACATTATTTAATAAATAATTCCCTACAATCGTCATTCCGCATTCAATGCTGGTGAATCATTTGCTTGAATAACCATATTATAATGTATAATTAGGAAGCACTGTATGCTTTTGCTTCATGTTACAAATATTCGTAATGTGATAACATAATAATTATAACATTAAGGAAAATGATTTACATTAACTAAAAGAAGTTTCAAGTTGTGATTATATTACTGAACTAAAGTTTGTTTCTGAGTATTATTAATATTTCAGTTCAAATTAAATACTTTTATATTTATATAATAAAATTATATTATGCGCTTGTCAAATTCCGCAGAAAGAGAAAAGTAAGTTTGTTAAATTAATTGATTATTAAAGGGACACTTTAGCTTAACCTCTTGAGACCGGAGGGCGTACTATTACACCCTATTTTAAGCGTCTCTAAACGCCGCTGGGCGTAATAGTACGACCTCCGCTTTTTTTTTTACTTACCCGGTCGCCGGCGATCCCACGCCAGCGATCGCGGTTGGGGGGACTCCCAGGGAGCCCCCCGCGGCACGTTCGTCCTCCAGCAGCCCCCCCGGCCATGTGAGAGTGAGGTCCTTGTGAGGACCTCACAATCACATGGCTGGGTTAGCTGCCTGCTGCATTGCCAGCAGGGGGACTGCCTGTAATGACAGGTAGTCCCCCTGCTGACTGGAAATAAATTAAACTAAAAGTTAATAAGTGTAAAAAAAAATAATAATATACTTAGATCATGTATATATATATTATATATACATGATCTAAGTATATATATATACACATATACACACACACACATACACCGTCTAGGTGTATTTTACTATTAATAAATATATAATTATATATATATATATTAATATCAAATTACACGTAGACTGATACTGATTAAATATATATATAATTAGTGTTATATATATAAATTTATATATAATATAAAAAATATGTAAATACTTTAAAAAATAAAATAAAAAAATAATTAAAAATAAATAATTAAAAAATATATTTTGTTATAACTGTATTGTAATATTAATAAATGGCTCATTAATACACGTAGAACTAAATAATATATACATCTATATACATAAATATATACGTATATATCACTATATATACCTATATATAAATAAAAATATTTAAAAAAATTATATATATATATATATATATATATATATATACACATATATATACACGTACGTATATATATATATATATATATATATATATACATATATTAATTCTACACATATATTTATGTCATATTTTTACATAATTAGGTATCTTAATTAATTACAATTAGCGGGACCTGGCTGACAACCCATGCCGAAAGTATAGGGAATTTAATTTGGTAGCACTATATTTAACCCTATAACTTTCCAAGACAGCATTAAACCTGTACATGGGGGGTACTGTTCTACTCGGGAGACTTCACTGAACACAAATATTAGTGTTTCAAAACAGTAAAATGTATTATAATGATGATATCGCCAGTAAAAGTGACGTTTTTTGCATTTTCACGCACAAACAGCACTTACACGGACGATATTATTGCTGCGATACTTTTTACTGTTTTGAAACACAAATATTTGTGTTCAGCAAAGTCTACCGACTTCAGTACCCCGCATGTACAGGTTTTATGGTGTTTTCAAAAGTTACAGCGTCAAATATAAGGCTTGTGTTTAATTTTTTCACATTAAAATTCGCCAGATTGGTTACGTTGCCTTTGAGACCCTATCGCAGCCCAAGAATGAAAATGACCCCTATGATGGCATACCATTTACAATAGTAGACAACCCAAGGTATTGCAAATGGGGTATGTCCAGTCTTTTTTAGTAGCCACTTAGTCACAAACACTGGCCAAAATTGGCGTTTTTTGAATTTTCACATACAAACAAATACTAACACTAACTTTGGCCAGTGTTTGTGACCAAATGGCTACTAAAAAAGACTGGACATACCACATTTGCAATACCTTGGGTTGTCTACTATTGCAAATGGTATGCCATTATGGGTGTAAATTTAATTCCTGGGCTACTATACAGTCTCAAAGGCAACGTAACCAATCTGGCGAATTTCAATTTCAAATGTAATGTGCTATATTTGACCCTGTAACTTCCCAAAACACCATAAAACCTGTACATAGGGGGTACTGTTTTACACGTGACACTTTGCTGAATACAAATATGTGTATTTTCTTGCAGTAAAAGCAAACAGTATTATGACATTGACAGTTAAAATGTCATGTAGAACTAATAAAATAACAAAATTTCTTATTTTCTCCCATTGTTTTCATATTAAATTATGTTTCATAGCTAAATGTTTGATATTAAATGAAAGCCCTGTTTCCCCTGAATAAAATGATATATAATAAGGGGGGTGCATTTAATATGAAAGATGTGAATTACGGTTGGACAGACACATAGCGCAAATGCCAGGTTTTGTTTATGTTTTGTTTTGTTCACAACGTGTACATTTGGCTCAGTCCTTAAGGGGTTAATGAAGCAGTTTTCGTGTACAGATCACAACCCTGCAGTCTCACTGCTAAATTCTCTGTTATTTAGGAGTTAACTCACTTTGTTTATGCAGCCCTAGTAACACCTCCCTGCATGTGACTTACACAGCCTACCTAAACACTTCCTGTAAAAAAAAGCATCTAATAATGTTTTCACTTCTTTTATTGCAAATTTTGTTTAATTTAGAATGTCTTATCTCCGGCTGTTAATAATTTGCTAGTCCCTTCAGGAGCCTCCTGTATAAAATTAAAGTAAAATTTACAGAGAGAGAGATAAAAAAAAAAATGAAGTATGTTAACATCTGATTGAAAATGAAACTATTTTGTTTTAATGCAGGTTGTGTCAGTCATAGTCAGGAGAGGTGTGGCAATGGCTGCATAAACAGAAACAAAAGTGATTTAACTCCTAAATGGCAGAGAATTGAGTAGTGAGACTTCTGAGGCATGATCAATACACAAAAACGGCTTCATTAGGCTAAAGTTGTTTTGGTGACTATAGTGTCCCTTTAATTTATCAATGTCAGGGACCCATATAAACCACCACCCATATAACCAATTTCCTTTAGCAGCCTGTAAATTATCCATATTGACTATTGATGTCCTTCCTTACAGTGGAATACATAGTTGTCTGTGAACTTTTCTCTCAACAGTTTATGTATTGAAGAGTCAATTAAGCAGTATGGAATACTAGAGTAAATAATTTGTTAACATATATACATTTTCATTGTATAAAACAAAGTTTAGCAGCAAACAAAGCTGGGTTTATTTGACGCAGTGCAAAATGGAGTTCTAAGGTGCTTTATAATATTTCCAAATATAAAACAACAAAAACTACCAATTCTGAACACCAACAACATGGTAATATTTCAAGCAAAAATAAGAACAGGACCAAAAACCTGAACTCAACAACTTGAGAAGAAGTCTGTTTATTAGGAACTGAAATATGCAGAACTATCAACTAAAATGTGAACTATTGGGAATTAGAAATAAATTCAAAACAAAGTCATTTGCGAAATTAGAAGATATTTCCAATGTGAAGTTGGCATAAAATGTAACAAATTACTTTGAACACTTTGAATTGGAAACAGTCTCCGTTTTGTTGAATAATGGATGCAGCTGGATCAAATCTATACAATGAATTTAAAGGGATACTATAGCTCTCTCTGCCTCCCTCCCCCCTCGCCACGGTGAATAAAGGGTTAAAATCACTTGATTTACTTACTTGATTGCAGTGCCGATGTCACTCCGGCTCCTCTGACGTCCCTCAATGAGGGGATGCTAACGCGGAGCATGAGAATGTCTGGCATCAGTTACCGCACCAAAAGTCTGGTAACATTCCGGAAGCACTTCTAGTGGCTGTCTTAGTGTTGCATCTCTAAAACTGCAATGTTTTACATTGCAGCACTAAGTGCAATAGGGACACTGTACCCAGACCACTCCAATTAACTGAAGTAATCTTGGTACCTTTAGTGTTTATTTAAGTATAATGGGTTTTGTATGCTTTTTGGACATATTTATTTAAACTGTAAAAAAACTTTTGTGTAAAAGTACACTAAAGTGAATCAAGAAAAAAATTAAAGGAACGCTCCACTGATTTTTTTTTAAACAGTTGAGTATTAGTGATGTCCCGACCAGTTCGCCGGGAACCGTTCGCTGGCGAACATAGCGTGTTTGCGGTCGCGAACACGCGCGATGTTCGGTCCTTCCCCTATTCGTCCTGGAGGTGGGAGGGTCTGGGAGGGAGGGTCTGCTGCAGATTGGCTGGAATGTGTCTGCTGACTGTGAGGTACAGGGTCAAGTTTACTCAATGATGACGAATAGGGGGCGGACCGAACATCGCGCGTGTTCGCGACCGCAAACACACTATGTTCGCCAGAGAACGGTTCCTGGCGAACTGTTCGGGACATCACTATTGAGTATGTATAACCCGAAAGAAACACATTTATTTTTTCTACATTTTTTCTTTGTGGGGTATTTAAAATTAAAAAACAGGTTGCAAAAGCTGCCTGGCTTTCTGATTGTTTCTACCACCTATTTTAAAAGTGGTGATTTATATTGAAATCAGAACTTTTATAAACTGTTACAAATATGGCACACTCCAAACACATAAATGAGCAAGCCGAAGTGCTTTATGTATGTGTAATGTTCCATTAAATAAACACAACAATATAGTTGCATGCAACGTGTACATAGCAAAACTTTGTATTGATGGTCATTAGGGGCAGCTGTGTCAGCATACAGACCTTTTATGTTTGGATGTGGAAAGACAATGACAGACAATTAAGTTTGAAATGTATTGTCAGCTTTGGGGTACCTGTATTTGTTTTTGTATTTGAGTTAAGATAGTATTTGTTTTTGTTCTAAGACTTCTTTGTCGAGCTTCTGATGTCTGACTTCTGTATCCACAAAGGTATTGCTTTGTTTAAGACCTCTAGCATATTCCACTGAGACACAAACAGTTAGTTCTCTACCTGTATACTATTTGTTATAAAAACAACATAAGAATATCTAGTCTCACTGAAGCTGGGATAGATTTTATTTTGACAGATTTCATAACACTGTGTGTTGAAAAATTCTTTAAAAGCAGTACTCAAATATTGCAAAACCTCCGTAGACCTGAAATATTTTTAGTATTGAATTCCATTATTTTTAAGTAAAGCTCGAGAGACAAATTATACAGTTACAGGGAAAAATTATGAAAATGCAGTTTTTTAATATGAAGTTTTTAAAGCATTTCCCGGATTAGCACTTTTTGGAAAACATACATTTGGCGGTTCTCATTAAATCGCAGCAATATTTACTTGTTTTAGAAGAACATTGACATGTTGCCTTCTACAAAAGAGTGGAATATAGTTTTTTGGGCTAAGATATAAAGATGTGTAAGCTTATAGATTATTTCTATTTTACCCTAGTTAACTTCCCCTCCTTGGGCTATTCCTTATTCCAACCCATTATAAATTCCACAACCAGATTTATTTATAAAAATTTCTGGTCATGATCAACAGTTTTTTGATGGTAATCCAGCGCTGCTAGAGTCAAACATGTTCACGTTTTGCTCTGCCCCTTGTGTACTCTGTATTACGGTAAACAATCGATAATTTGAAAAAAACAGTATACATATGGCCTTGTATATAGAAAAGATACATGCAGTCACATAAAAGGTTTTCAGAGCACATGCTTTTTCATGGACGTACTCAGACGTGCTGCATGTTGTCACCTCTC
The DNA here is from genome assembly GCF_036172605.1 of Pelobates fuscus. Lineage (NCBI taxonomy): Eukaryota > Metazoa > Chordata > Amphibia > Anura > Pelobatidae > Pelobates > Pelobates fuscus. The sequence continues at coordinate 453,497,671 of NC_086317.1, forward strand.
ATAATCCTAAGGTCAATAAGAATGTGCACAAGGGATCACATCAAACACACTGTATGATCGTTACATTACTCCTCAACCCTCATGCATTTCAATGAAGTCTGAGGAAGCTTAAAGAAGCCTGTTGATCGTGAATACACAGCATGTCCTGCCACTAAGAGTGGGGATTTGCTTGAAATTCATCAATACCATTGTTGTTTGTCATTTTCTTTTTGGAAAACTGGGATATATCTGAATAAAGGCTTGTGCTAAACCCCATCAGTATATGGCTATGACCTTTATTTCAGAATACCCAAAGGAAAGGAATGCAGGAGACTTAATTTATTGAATTATTTTGGGTATATTATCGATATATTTTTACTGACTCAATGTACTAATACACTTCATTTTCTTGCATCTTTAATTTTCGACCTTTTCAAGGCACTGTCTTTAAAGTTTCTTTTGAAGAATAAAACAAGATAAAAATAAAAATGGAGATTTGAACTAGAAATTATTATATGCAAATTATCATTACATTGACAGAGTGCCAGCATTGTTCACATTACAATACTAAACAATTGGGAAAATGGATATGAAAGGAAAGATGATTCCTACCCATGTGCCTAATTTCTACACCTTATACAAAGCGGAGAACAGAATGATTGTGAACATAGATTCGAAAAGAGATAATTGGATATGGCATAAGTGGTAGTAATGTTTTTTTTAAATATTTGAGATGCTCAAAGGAAGAAATGGTTGCAAAATGCCAGCAAGTCAAAATGGATTCTTCATGTATCAATAGGTTATGGGCAGGGACACAGTTAAAGCCTTGTGGTTGGCTTTGAAAATTTGGGTAGGTAATTTTTCATGTAATCATAATCAATTGTAAGGAATGGGAAGCCAGTAAAAGCATTTTCAGACTGGAGCAGCAAAAAAGGAGAGGTGGATGAGGAACACAATGAGAACAAAGCAACAATATGTGTAGGTTAGAGGTGAGTAAAATGGTTAGTAGGTAGACCAACAACTGGAAATGTTGGAAATAGTCAAAATTGGAGAAAACAGAGCAGCAAATATCAGTTACAGGAGCATCTTAAATTCTGTGTATGTTTGGGGCCAGGCCAGATCCATTTTGGGTTGAACACCCAAACCCACCTCTCCACTCTAAGTCTCCCATTGGAATTTTTCGAAGGAAGGCATAAATACAAGGAGAGACATTTAAAGAAATGTAATCAGTAAGTAAAGCAGTTCACATATTTATCTCTGATTTGATCTGAAGGTCAGTGTAGAATCCAACACTATTAAGGTACTTTGACACAGTGGTGGGCATAAACAAAGTATGCCCATTGGGTATTACTAATTCCACACATTTATTTTCTAAGATAGGTGATTTTAACTATTAATGAAAGATTTAAAACAGTATTTTGGTGTATATACTGTTCCCTTAATGTGTATTTTAGATATATGTTGGTCTTTGTAATCCCACTTGTTTGGGGAGAGGCATATGTCAGGTAGTCATGTATGTAATTATAATTCCTGTATTTCTGAAAATCGATGGGGACAGTCAATGTGTGTTAGTTAGCTTTTTTTTTTTTTTTTTAAATGCATGGGTCTAGGGGAAGAATAATACTTACTGGAAGGAAAATAATCAAAGTGTACCTACAATAATGAAAATGGGTCTAAAGTGCTAAAAGTTGGGCAATCGCTACGGAAGCCAGTGGGACAAGCAGATACATTCAATTGGTTACTTCTCTCCTTTTAAATATATAGTATACCTGGTACAAAATATCTTCAGAAATGGACATCAAAGAGTATTCAACTGTTTCTCATCATCAATTAAATCTTATTATCAATAATGAATTAAAACCTAATTCCTGTCTTAAAATAACGCCTAAACATTCCATAGGGTATCAATTTCTGCCACCTGAGGAATTTTTGTCCACCTTGAACTTAATCATAGGCTTATTTCACATTGTACAAGATGAACATGGTGCCCCAAACAGCGATTTCATCACATTACATTGTGTTGTAAATATAATTCTAATTGTAAGCAAACATATTCACAGCAGCACAGCTTGACAAAAATAAATAATTTTACTTTGACAGAATTAAAAATATCTTCCTCGGTAAAAAGAAAATAAATAAATGTTGAGAATATAGAGTCACGGAAAGCTTTACTTAAGATGTATTGGTTCATACGCAGCATGTTTGAGCATGTTAATTGTTAATTAACTCTTTTTGAGTAGGCATGTGAGCACTTCCAGTTGTGCTACCTTAATACCACTAAACTCTCAGGGGTATATGAAATGAACAATAAATAAAGACCTTTTTGTACTTAGTCTCATTTATATACACTTTTCTTTCCAATGTTGGATTTTATGTATTTTCACCTATTTCCATCTCTAAAATTCTTTAAAACATAATAACTATAATAAAACTATGTTTAAATTGAAACTATGTAGCTAGTTATTCATATATTAATTTCTAATTGCATGCTGTCAGTAAGTTAAGAATACAATAAGACATGTTTAAATGCAATTTAGCAAAGGAAATTAATTTATTGCTTCCAAAAAGGTTAAATCAAAATATGCTTTTAACACCAAACAGGTGTCACAAATATAATATAAACATTGATGCAGTCAATCAGTCAAAAGCTAAAACGAGTCTATAGTTTATAAAATATTCACGAACATGTAAAAGTAAATATAACCTATGCAATACATAGGTTGTTTGATTATAATTGGTATTATCTTCTCTGCAGTGTTCGATGGACTGAATCTATCTCACTCTGGCTGTTTATAATCTCTGGTGATTGAGACAGTCTTTGTTGCTCCGTCTGTAACAATGGATAGCAACTGACTTCCTCCAGGTGACAGTTGTCTCTCTAGAGTACTTGAGTTGAGTCTGTCTCCCATTTATTAAGTCTTGTGAATGGCGTTTACCTCATACTGGCAGATGGACCTCCTTCTGCACTTTTTGACACTGATAGGAACACTCCAAGCACTATGCAATGGTTCTGGTGCAAGGAGTGTTCTTTTAACACCCATCTGGCACTTTAAAATGGGACTTTCAAATATCTGAAGACATAAACAAGTGGTGGTGGGTACATACTAAATATTTCAAACAGACGTGGAGCTTTGACTTCAATAGATACATTTTTAACCCCTTAATGACACAACTTCTGGAATGAAAGGGAATCATGACGGAATATATCCGTCGTCTGTCCTTAAGGGGTTAAGATCCGGAGCTTTCTCAAATACATGCATTTTACACATAAAACTGTTTTTACGTCTTTATTCCATTCTTTTATTTTATTCCTCATAAAATTAAATCTGTTGGTTCTCTACTTTTTTAATTCAACCTTCTTTTTTCATTCATATTTTCTCTAAAATAGTTCTTTATACCATATTTTAGATTTCTGCCCCCATTCAATATAAATCAGTTTTCTATGATTTTTTTTACCTTATGAAGTCCAGGCACTTCCTTAAATTCACTTTATAATTCCCATCTTCTTGCTTGATCCACTGTCTTCTCAACCTACCATTTCACTCTACAGGTGCCTGTTATAACACCTTTAGAAGTGAAAGTGATTGAGAACGTTAGACAAAGCAATCCACATGATAATCCACATGAAGGACAATGTGTCATTTCCGATAAAGAATCTACAGTCAATACTAAGAAATAAAATATTTATTCACTAAAGAGGTCATACAAATGTAACTTATAGTGCTCTAGAATCCTTCGCAGATCTGTCTGTTTCCAGTTAATATCTTAATATATGGAAAATAAGGCGCTCACTCTACTTTTTCAGAAAATTAAAATATATTAACTTATGACGAGCAAATTGCTACACCAACAAACTGTTTATTAAACTAGAAGAAAACTAAGCACAATTCACTATGAGAAATATAGATGTTTAAATACAGTTTTGTGTTTCCTAATAAATGTATACATCTTTTGAAATGATGCCCTATATTTTTCAACAAGCTAAAATATTAAGATTTGGATATTTAGCATGCCCTGAAACTCCCTCTTTTGTCCACCTTGTTTTTATTATAACATATGGATGAGGGTCTGTAGATGAAGTTGGCACCAAGCCCATTACAAAAAGGACTGCTTGGATAAAACTAATATTCCCTAAGGTTTTACACTCTGATGAAAACTAACACTTGCTTTTTTTTATTGGTTACTGCTAAAATTTTGCTTTTTTTCATTAAATTCATTTTGTTTAGAGATGATATGAAAATAACTTAATATAGTGGTTACAGTTGATGAAGATGAGCATTACATAGGCTTTGAGGGATCTCTATAAAGACAACTTAAAAATATCCAATTTTGTTTAATTTCTATCTACGTGATAGATACAAGATAAGTTGCAATTACGTATTAATAAATCATCTAAAATATTAAAAGACAAGTGAAGCTGAATGATAGGAATTGCTACTGCATGCAACCACATAAAATGTAATCATATACATATATAGTTAAAGGTTTACTATAACCCTTTTTCACTGCACTATGACAAGTGTCCATTCTCATTTCTTATCAGAAAAAAAGATGAAATGGGTTATAATGTACCATTTAATTCAGCATAGGACATAGTTCTCATTGTGAGTTTGGATGCCCCGTCTGATGTCACACAGCATTAACAATGAATGATTGACAGGAAGCTAAGATGTAGGCACCTAGTTCCAGAACATTCAGGTGTGGTTTCCACGTTTAATATCATTTTGCACATCTCACAAATAAATAAATAACTATATATATATATATATATATATATATATATATATATATATATATATATATATATATATATATATTTATTTGATAAATATAGGGATATGCAAAAATAATATAAAAAAATGATGAGAAAAGACAGTTCTCCTTTAACCCCTTAAGGACACATGACATGTGTGACATGTCATGATTCCCTTTTATTCCAGAAGTTTGGTCCTTAAGGGGTTAACCATAAATTGTAAATTCAACCTTTAATTTTCATGTACACATCCAGCATTCTAGATATCATCACAAAAACTTAAAGGCTCACATTGCATTGAGCTCACAAGATGAAAGGATTGACACAAATTCTATTGAACATATAGAATATGCGTAATATGTATTAATGAATCATTTAGAAGTTTCTCCTTATCCTATTAAAATAATTTCAAGTAATAAATAAAAAATGTTTGAAATACGATTTTATATATATATATATATATATATATATATATTTTTTTTAACCCCTTAAGGACCAAACTTCTGGAATAAAAGGGAATCATGACATGTCACACATGTCATGTGTCCTTAAGGGGTTAAATGACAAACAACCACAGATGTTACAAACAAAGAATAGCAGAAATATTCCATTATCTAGGAAACAGTAGCTAGGTAACATTTTTTTTATTTTAAATGAAGTTGTTTTATTCATCCGAATACTGGTAATTTTATTGATAGCTTCATGCAACTGTCTAGACACACAGAACGAACAAACAAACAAAACGGACAAACGATTGAGCGATCAACCATAGGCAGATAGAAGTCAGGTATCTGACTTAATATTTGCTAAATACATTCTTGAAAGCTAAGCAGCAAGCTATATGTGAAGAAAGATTCAAGATGACATTTAATTCATCTAGGTGCATTATATTATACTGCTGCATGGGGTGCCTTGGGTAGGTTCTGTAAATAAACTCTTTGAACTTCACATTTCTTTCCATGGTTCACCAGAGAACTGGCTCACTTGACCCGTCTTCATAATCAAAGACGCATTTTAGATTTGTAACTCACACGACAAACTCTACATTAGTTGACCTTTAAAGACCAGTTTGTGTTATTGTCACTGACAAAATATGAAAGCATTTGGCTTACTTTGAAATACTCAAATACTATTATATATCACTCAATAGAGTCTGGTCTTATTATAGTGAGATTTAATTATAGAATTTTCCTATATGTGTATAAACAGGGTGGGCCAACATTTTGAGTAGCATTTGACAGGTAAAAAAAAAAGTATTTCTTAGTAGTTCAATGTTTTTTTGTGTTGCAGGTACATATTATAACGAAGTCTTGGGAGATTCAGCATGGGTAATTTAAAAACGAGTAAATATAGTGCAATTTTATTTTCAGAATAGCAGGTCTATTATATTGATGCCAAGAGCTTAAGGGCACTACTTAAATGTAATAAATGTGGTTTCAACAGGATGGGGCTACTGCCCATGCAGCCAGGGCCAAAATGTACCTCCTGAGACAATGCTCGGGCGAGCGGATAATTTCAAGAAATTCCCAGATTAATTATTCGCCATGTTCACTCGACCTTTCAGCTCCCAATTACTTTCTGTGGGGATATCTGAAGGAACAGGTGTATATGAACAAAATGCACACACGTGAGCATCTCAAGGAGAATATCTGTGAAGAAATTCAATTGATTGAGGTTTATTTTTGCTATGTAAATTGTTTGCTTAAATGACTAGTGACTAGTGACCAGTCAGATGTCAGTCTCAAAAAAAGCAAAAAGTGGCTCTGGTACTTTCTCTGGTAGAGAATAAAGGGAGCCATTACCCACTACTCACTATCTTTACGAAGGGTTGCCAGTAATATCCTGTTGCTAATGGTTCCATTTTACAGTAGTGACAGGAATTTTAGTAAGCAGTGAATGGATGTAAAAAGTACAACTGTCACTAGTCTAATACTATCCTTACCTTTTTGTGTCACTTTACCCCACTCCCTCTAGCATGTAAGCTCATTGAGCAGGGCCCTCAACCCCTCTGTTCCTGTGAGTCCAACTTGTCTGGTTACAACTACATGTCTGTTTGTCCACCCATTGTAAAGCGCTGCGGAATTTGATGGTGCTCTATAAATATCATAATAATAATAATAATAATAATAATAATAAAAAAGTAGTAATAGCATAAACCCTTAGTGAACAACTCCACATGTGTAACTCTGTCCTTAAGCCTGAATAATAAAAAAGGTTTTTGTATTATTAGAAAAAATCTAAAATACCACATCAGAATAAAAGGCCTAATCTGTATTCTAAACATAGCTAAACAAGTTGTGCCTCAGTTCTGTAGGCAACCTGTCACACCCCATTAAAGGTGAGGTTCACGCAAATAGCCGAAGTTTAAGCGTATCACAAGCTAACTGAGCGTAATGGATCAGGTAACCCCTGTCAATGGGAAGGGAACAGAAATGCCAGAAGCAAGGGTTCACTCATGAGAGAATTAGGTTCAACCAGATGCGTGGCAGGCCAGGCCCTGACTGATTAAAGTTTAGAGACCTGCTTGAGAAAAATTGACAAAGCTTTAAATATAGTTGATGGGAGCGAGGGGAGTCAATGCCCCACATTGTACGTCTTTAAAAAATTGCTTCAGTAAAAAGAATATTTACAATAAAGAATAAAAGACCATGCCCTTTTAATCCATAATTGGCTTTCAATCAATATTATTTTCTGAACTTCGCTTGAATTGAGTGTTTTTGCTACACAATCGCAATCCATAACTGTCATAACCTTCTTATGCCAGTAATGCTATTAAAGTTAGGAATCATTATCAACTTAAAACTGGGATTAACTTCAGACGTCAATATTGATCACACAATCTCTAGCTAAATATTCAAAAGACCACAAGAATAATGACAAATAAAGGCTCCACCTTGAAAAGATCTGACCCGGAAGATTCACTTTTTGTATAGTATAGTGGTGATGATAATAGGTGATATGTGTTATTAACTTATTGGGTTCTGTGCACTCATCTTTATGCATATTCATATCAGACATTCTGGGTGTAGTACACATGTTTGTTATGTCTCTGTTATGTTATCTAACCTCTTCACTGTAACATTTACAGCAATAGTCCCATGATAAGATGTCAAACATGTTTGAGTAGTTTGTGACCAAAACGTTGCCTACCTAACCTGGTGATATGTTTCATATTTGAAAAATTTAGTACCTGGACCATTTTATTTTTTCTATTATTGTGACTAGTGGTATAGGCCAACTTCAGGGTCCCAAGCACCACACCCATGCTTAGCATTACTGTGGCTCATGGGGCATCACTAGATGAGTGTAAGTTGGGGATTGGGCTTTGCTATCCCATGACCCCCCCCCCCCCGTACTTCATGGCCGGTGAAAAGATCAAAGATCTCCAACCCCTATTTCCCCTTGTAACCAATACAGCCATATTACCCCCTGTACTCACTATAGCCCCTATTACCAATACTCACACTACAGCCAATATTATGACCTGCAAATCTTACAACCCATTTCACCCTTAACCCACTACAGCACCTATTACCCCTGGCACCAAATCAGCCCTTCCTCCCTTGCACCTATAAAAGCCCCTATTACCCCCTACAGCACCTTGCCCCCATCCCTATGTCAGAAAGGACTGGAATGGTGTTTACATTGTTAACAACACAGCCGTTAATATGTTTGTAATTTTCAAGCTTATAGATAATTACCAAAGCATGTGTTGAAAAACTGATTGAAAGTTCTCAAACGCATCAGTCTTTTCTTTCGGAATATATAAAATATATACAGTCACATATTGTTCTGATGTGAATTTTGTTTCTCTATTTGTATTATCATTCTCTCGCAGTCAGTGAAAAAGCTCAGACTTCAGAGGTCACTTTCCCTAAAGTAACAATTTTAAGTCTAGTAAATGCTTTATGATGTCATATTTTCGGTATATATGTGTCCATTAAATAGAATCTTTTTATTGTTTTTCATCAACTGTGCCCATTTTTTTTATAGACACTATTCCACATCTGTGGCATTTTTTTAATTAATAAAAAAAATGTAATTTGATTTGAAAGTGAAAGATAAAACCAGCTCATTGTTTTGAAATGCCTTGGTGACCTTGATGAACCTGCGTCATTGCATTTTTAAATGGCATTTTCAAAGTGCTGGTAAAAATTTGAGATTGTACAATAGTCAGAAACCCATTGTTCTGCACAATGTCTGCTTTTTATAACTCTGATACTGAAATATCACTCAATGCTTTAAATCAACAATTGCATTCATTCCCCCAAAGTCAACAGTAATGTCTGTGATTGCTGAATTGAAAAGTATTCCATCATGGACCAACTGAGTTGAAAGCTATTATTTACATAGAACATAGAAACGTAGAATGTGACGGCAGATAAGAACCATTCTGCCCATCTAGTCTGCCCAATTTTCTAAATACTTTCATTAGTCTCTGGCCTTATCTTATAGTTAGGATAGCCATATGCCTATCCCACGCATGCTTAAACTGCCTCACTGTGTTAACCTCTACCACTTCAGCTGGAAGGCTATTCCATGCATCCACTACCCTCTCAGTAAAGTAATACTTCCTGATATTATTTTTAAACCTTTGCCCCTCTAATTTAAGACTATGTCCTCTTGTTTTGGTAGTTGTTCTTCTTTTAAATATAGTCTCCTCCTATAATAATATTTTGAAGAAAAAAAATAATGCAGAGTGTAATGAGGAATTAGGTAACAAAATGGGATCTACTCACCCACTGGGAAACATCTAAGTCTGTCTTAATTTAAGATTGCATACAACTTTGGCATCTTTCGGCAAAAATGTATGAGGATATTCCACAAGCTGTTTAGTGAATAGGCCCAGACTTATCAGTGTATTTTCTTTTTCATAAAAGCCATTTCAAAGAATGTTGTAAATACA